>NC_083585.1:70553168-70853168 GCF_027579695.1 Neoarius graeffei
CACACACACTGATCAGCCATAGTATTAAACCCACTGACAGATGAAGTGAATATCATTGATTATCTCATTCCAGTGGCACCTCTCAAGGGGTGGGGTTTATTAGGGGCGGGGTTTATTAGGCAGCAAGAGAACAGTCAGTTCTTGAAGTCGATGTGTTGGAAGCAGGAAAAATGGGTGAGTGTGAGGATCTGAGGGACTTTGTAGCACAAACTGCTGAAAAAATTCATGCTGACACATTTCTGTTTTATCCATCATTAACTTTTTCAGTAGTTTGTACTACAGGAGCTCTTCTGTGGGATTGGACCATATGCACTAACCTTCGTGCCCCATGTGAATCAATGAGCCTTTGACACCCATGACCCTGTCACCAGTTCACTGGTTGTCCTTTAGATCCTTGGACCCCTTTTGTTTGGTACTAACCACTGCATACCAGGAACACCCCACAGGATGGCCATTTTGGAGATGTTCAGACTAAGTCGTCTCACCATCACAATTTGGCCCTGTCAGAGTCGCTCAGATCCTCACACTCACTCATTTTTCCTGCTTCCAACACATCAACTTCAAGAACTGACTGTTCTCTTGCTGCCTAATAAACCCCACCCCTAATAAACCCCACCCCTAATAAACCCCACCCCTCGACAGGTGCCACTGGAATGAGATAATGTTACTCACTTCACCTGTCAGTGGGTTTAATGTTACGGCTGATCAGTGTGTGTGTGTATTAGAAATTTCCTAAAATTTAATGTTATCAATCTGGCAACCATGGCAATGGAACAGCAACATGTTGAAATCCAGGGTTAGAGTGGATATCTCTCTTATCAACTGAGCTAGTTATCTTCTGAGTCTTGTTGATGAAATATTTAAATTAGAGATTTACTTGACAGAGGGACTGAAAAAGATGTATTTTATATTCTTGATTTGTATGTTGTATGACAGCGCTGGCTATTCCTTTGATCTGACTTTAACCATCAAAAGGTGGCTAAAATCACAGCTGCGGTTGGGGTTGTGATGATAATAAAGTTGGAACTGCAGCTCTCTTCAGTCTCAAACCCTGAGTGAAGCCTGCTCGATACTGTCCAAGGTTTGAGAAACTGTCCGGCATGAAACGTGCAGCACAAACAAATAACTTTATTAAAGTTGTTGGGGATCCTGTTAAATATGAACATCAGCGTTAAATATGAACACTGATGGTGATGATACACGGGGCAACTTTTTGGGCAATGTTGCTGGCAACGGGCAACTAGGTGAGACACAGGGCAACTTTTCAGGGCAACTAACAATGGGCAACAACAGTTAGCAACGGCAGTTTACAGTTACCTAAAAAAAATCGATGTCTTAATTTTTGCTGTGACCATTTAATCAAGCTGTCTGTTGTTTTTTAGAGCTTTGGTGAGGTAAATTCCTCCATATAGAATATTAAAATAACAACTTACCGGCGTAAAACAGATGAGGAGTCTCTCCATCTCTTCACTCCACTGACACTGAGCGGCCGCCATATTTGTTTGAAATTTCTGATCCGAACCTCACCGGAGGTCACATGACTCGATACTCGCGTTCTGATTGGCTTATCTCAAAAAGTTGCCAGAGATTATCAAAACCATTCAGAAAGAAACAATGTTGCCCAATCTCAATAGAAAAGAGTCAAAACGCAGTTGCCCAGCAACATTGCTCGGCAACATTGCCCAAAAAGTTGCCCCGTGTATCATCACCATGAGTTTCAGGCAGATGATTGTGACGTGTCCAGATGCAGTGGCTCTGTGATCTCCATACTGATGAAATTTATCTCATCTTTTCTCATTATCTCTAGCCGCTTTATCCTGTTCTACAGGGTCGCAGGCGAGCTGGAGCCTATCCCAGCTGACTACGGGCGAAAGGCGGGGTTCACCCTGGACAAGTCGCCAGGTCATCACAGGGCTGACACATAGACACAGACAACCATTCACACTCACATTCACACCTACGCTCAATTTAGAGTCACCAGTTAACCTAACCTGCATGTCTTTGGACTGTGGGGGAAACCGGAGCACCCAGAGGAAACCCACACGGACACGGGGAGAACATGCAAACTCCGCACAGAAAGGCCCTCGCCGGCCACGGGGCTCGAACCCGGACCTTCTTGCTGTGAGGCAACAGCGCTAACCACTACACCACCGTGCCGCCTGATGAAATTTATTCTATTTACAAATCATTCATATAGCCGTAAGGAACTGCTTAACATCAGGAGATGTTGTGAACAAGCCTTTATCTAATTTAATGACTTCAGTGGCATCGTGAATGAGAGAGCCAGAGCAGGGGCAGCTCTGGCCAGCTGGAAGAAGATGAAGGCGGCACTGAGAGAGAAACAAGAGCGTGAACAGCACACCGGGGTTTAGGCCAGGCTACAAAGTGCTGGTTCTCAATGAGGTGATGGAGATAACGGACCAAACGCTGCACCATGCAGACTGAACAAAGGACTCGAGTAAGAGCAGCAACATCAACATCAGCAACAACTGGTGCACCAACCACACTTCATCTCATTATATCCGTGCACTGATAAATGTCATTGAAGAAACCTGTGGAAAACTGAGGAAGTTTCGTCTCTGTGGGTCCACAGTAATATAACCTGAACCTGAACGTGGGCTGTGAATTGCAGAATTTTGGGGTTGTGAATATTAATGAGTGTTCTGAAACAGTTGAGGATTTTTTAATTGACCTGTTCTATTGCCCTCTTTTACATACATAAGATTTGTATTTGAAGGAGTGTTTGAGGTTAACGGTGTGTCAGTTCCAGGTACCAAACTCTCCTTTTTCAACGACACCAAGATAAACACAGATTTCTATTACTTGGAACCTTTAAGTTGTTGAAATAAATGAATACAGAATAAAATAATCACACTGATCCAGTTTTGATGGAATCTAAAAAATTATTAGCATCAACCTGTTACCTCTCCGCCTCGTGCCTCATGGCACATAGGGCCTTCACAGAGCTCCTCCACCTCTCTCTATTGGCTGCCATGACCCGCACCTTGTCCCATGTACTCCAGCCCATCTCTCTTCTTTCCTGTTCCACAGTCCATCTCCATGTTGTTTTTGGTCTTCCTTTTTTCCTTTTCCCTTCTGATGCCCAGGTCATTGCCACATTACAATATATCTATTCCTTTTCTACTCATCTCTCTTGCTGCCTGGGCGATGTTGCTACTTCTATACAGTGTTCGCACATTCCAATTACCAATCTTTAATGTATTCCTTGGGTGCACCAATGGCTTTATTGGCCTGGGGGCATCCTCCTGGCTTTGGCTCCCAGATGTCATCAAAACTCTCTCATGAGGTGGTGCCATGGCGTCCCCTTTAAATGGCAAATTTGCTCTGCTTCTGGTTTCTGTAATAAGGTGTTTTTACAGGAGCGGGTTATCAGCCCTCAGCCCAACCCCCAACCTGGAGGACCAGTAGCTCACTCTTCGTTGGGCCCCTACTCTTTGACGTGTCCAGCTTGGGTGACCCTACAGGGAGAACATGACTCCTGCCGGCACAGCTCTAGGGGTCACTGGGACACACAAACCACCTCACCATGATAAGGTGGTGAGCCCATGGGGTAGTAGCATCAGCAGTCGTGCTATTATTTCAGAAGTATTGTAAAATTTTGCTGCAACTGTTTTATTATACCTGATTACATTTTCACATTTATTTGTATTTTTCTGCTCTCAGTTAGCAGCTAATTTGATAAATTAAACAGATTTGGTTGCTTAAAAATCAGTAGTAGATGATGATGGAATAAATGATTTAGCAATTTATATTTAGCAAATAATATATTTTCACTGTTCTTTGTCACATGGCATATAAATGTTATACATATATTTACTCCCCATTTTGAGCCGTTTGTGTGGGAGAAAGCCTCTCTAATTGTTATAAAGATATGATCTACTATGTTCATAATAAATATAAAAAAGCTGACGCACTCATTGAGATGTTTAATAAAAAATAATGTAGAAATGGAAACTGAAAGGTATGATAACTTAGATAGTTAAACAATCAGCCAAAAGGTATTGAAAAAGAAACTGAAACACGTTAGCATGCTAACAGAGTGGAGATAGCTCATAGAGCAGTTATGCTAGGTAAGGAAAGAAGATGCTAACATCATCTCAGCACCTAGATCATTATGTGAGAAACAAAAATAAATTAAGAATAAATTAGAAATATAATCTTTATTAAATATAAAAATGGACAGTCTCCCCTTACCCGCAAATATTCATTTACAAATGTAAAATATTTTATTATATGCTGTGTTCCCCATTTCATTTAGATTCTAAAATAACATACCTTCTTATCAACACACACACACACACACACACACACCTTTGAGGCTTTTAATGGCCTTTCTGTAATGCTAGTCTGATTAAGTTTCTCTCAGTGAGTGTAATGTTACTGAATAAATCAATGAAACAAACCATGCAAACTGCTATGAATATAAATATATAAATACAAATAATAAACATAAACATTAATATATCAGGCCACTGTTTACTGTTTACACAGTTTAAGAAAAAAACACTTATTATTGAAATATCTACATTCCATTTGACATTTTATTACTACCTCTGGGCTGCGTCTCAATTTATCTGTAAATGGCATTTGGGTGTGTGCGAGAGAGAGAGAGAGAGAGAGAGAGAGAGTTTGAGGGATGGAGAAGAAGCCGAAGGTCCTGCTTGAATAATTAATGCTGTATAGACGGTGATGAAAAATACATAACACCAGGAAACGGTGCTCCAGATCTGACTTCACCAAGTGACATTCAGCAAAAAAAAGAAAAAGAAATAAAATCAGATGCAGAAACATTTTCCTCTGAAGCATGTTGGGAATATGAAATCAGAGTAATCACACACTCAGGCCCAAATACAGAGGATAAATAGTGTGTGCAGTACGTGTGTAAATGAGCTCATATGTAAAGTTTTGTTTGTGTTAATTGTTCTCAATAGTTATGAAGAGCACAGATCTCACTAAAAATGTCAATACAAAGAATGTTTCTGTTATTATGAGCTACTTGGCCATAATTTACAGAAACATTAATAAATAAAATAGTTTGACTTTGTCTTTACCTGGCAGAAACTAGATAAAACAAATTTATTACCTGCGCTTTAGGTAATTTCTATTGTCTTTGTTCCTGAAATGACTTAAATAAATATAAATATTATAGAAATGTCTCTCAATCCACAATCACTCACTCCAAGTCCACTTATTATGTCTCATCACAGCACTGGGTAAAGTGGTAAATGACCAAATACTGGCTTCCAATCAGAGTTGTGTCTCCTTGCTTGTCTTGCTCCACCTTAATGCAGCTCTCAGTGGCATAGGTCATAATGTTCTCCGAGATCAGTGTTTCCAAAACATGGATTTGCAAACCTTTAGGGATTCATGATTGAATTAATTGAAGTAAAATTTTAATTTTATATATACACAAGTTTAAAAAAAACCAATTCATTAAGACCATTAATATTGCGATCTTTTATTGTAACCTCATAAGTAAAAAAATGTCCATCAACTGGACAAACACTCTGTCCAAGTAAATAAAAATAAATAAAGCCACAAGAGGAATAAAATTCAAGTACAAATCAGAAAACAAACAGTCCAAAAAAAAGTGTTCTGTAAGTACAGTGAGGAATATTCAAAATTTGGATTTAATAGACACAGATAGTGGTGAGTCCACACCTGTCTCTAAGGGATTGATGTTGAAGGGCTTCTAATGAAAGTAATGAAGCCAGCTTTCTTAAAATCTAATTTTGTGGAAACAAAACATGAAAACCTGACCACAAAACCAGTCAAATATTTCAAGGCAAGGTCACATAGCTTAAAACAGCAGCACAAGTTGATATAATATTGAATAAAACTTATATTTTATAAAGTTGAATAAAACTTATATTTTCAACTAACAAAAGTTTGACCTAATATCAGCCTGCCTGAAATCTCAAGGGCTTTGAAAATGTTACTGGAGTTAAGAGAACAACAGTTCATTAGGTTGGGGACAGAGGGCGCTGTGTGTCATGGGAGTTGTAGTCCTGAGTGTTTGTAGTCTGCTCCTTCACACCGGGATTACTGACAGAACCCCCTCCCCCTGAGGAGCTACCTCCGGGAGCTACACTCTTTCTAGGACGACCTCTACCTCTGGGTGCTGGCTTGTTAGGATACTGGGCGTGAAACTCTTGCTTTGAGTGGGTCAAGAATGTCCTTGGACTTAACCCAACTTTGTTCCTCAGGTCCATATCCTTCCCAATCTATTAAGTACTCGATTTGGCCTCCTCGTCATCTGGAGTCGAGGATCTTGTTTACCTAGTAGATTGGGTCTCCCTCAAGGTTGAGTGCAGAGTGTTCCTGGTCTGGTGAGTTGTGGGCAAGGGGCCCTGGGATAGCAGGTTTGAGGTGTGAAATGTGGAACGTAGGGGATATTTGACAGTGAGGTGGGAGTTCAAGACTGTATGACACGTCATTGATTCGATGCAAGATCTTGAAGGGCCCAATGTAGCGTGGCTGGAGCTTCTTGCAGGTGTTCGCTTCTCTCAAGTTCTTTGTGGCTACCCACACCCTGTCGCCAGGGAGGAAGTCGGGAGTCTCACCTCTATGTTTATCTGCATACTCCTTGTACTTGGCACTGACTGCTTCCAGATGCTGGTGGATCTCCTCCCAGATGGTTTGACTTCATTGAAACCAGCCATCGATGGCCTGTACTTGGCTGGGTGCGTCATCCCAGGGAAATAAGGGTGGCTGGTAGCTGAGTATGCACTGAAACTGTGTCAGCTGGGTGACAGTGTTTGAGCAAGTTTTTTGCATACTTGGCCCAAGGTAGGAAGCGTGCCCAGTCCCCCTGGTTGCGCATGCAATATATTCTAAAGAAGCAGCCAATCTCATGGTTTGCTCTCTCCACTTGGCCGTTAGACTGGGGGTGGTAGCTGGACGTGAGACTTACTGATACTCCCAACCTTTCCATGAAACTTGCCCAGAATTGTGAGATGAATTGGGGACCCCGGTCACTGACTATATCTTCGGGGATGCCATAGTATCAGAAGACCTGTTGAAATAACAGCTCAGTGGTCTGAGAAGCTGTGGGGATACCGAGTAAAGGGATGAGTTTCAGAGCTTTTAAGAACCGGTCAATCGTTACCATTATGGTGGTATTCCCTTGAGAGGGTGGGAGATCTGTGATAAAGTCAATCGCCAGATGTGACCAGGGTCTTTGTGGAATTGGTAGAGGGCATAACTTGCCGGCAGTGGGGGGTTCTCGGGACCTTTGCTTGAGTGCATTCGGAGCATGAGGTGATGAACTGATTGATTTTGGACAACATGTTCTCCCACCAGTACCTGTTTCTTAGCATTTGATGAGTACATTGGCTGTTGGGATGTCCAGTGGCGGGAGATGAGTGAGCCCAGGTGATGAGTTAACTACATAGGTGCTTAGGCACATAGAGAAGACCAGGTAGGAGATGAATGGGGCGGGTTTGGGGCTGAGACTTGCTTATTTCTTTGTCCAGTTCCCAGGTGATGGATTGCATGAAACAGTGCGATGGGATGATGGGACAAGAGCTAGAGTCTTGTTGAGAAGGACTGAAAGTTCTGGATAATGCATCTGCCTTGGCGTTTTTGGAACCTGGATGGAAAGAAATTGAGAAATTGAACCAGGTGAAGAATAATGCCCACCTGGCCTGCCTGGGGTTTAGCCTCTTGGCCTTTCAGCAATACTTGAGGTCCTTGTGGTCCGTGAGGATGATGAAGGGGTGCGTGGCTCCCTCTAACCAGTGCCGCCATTCTTCGAGGGCTAATTTAATAGTGAGGAGCTCTCTGTTCCCCACATCATAATTCCTTTCTGCTGAAGTAAATTTTTTAGAAAAAAAGGCTATGGGGTGTAGCTTCGGTTTCTTCCCAAAGCGTTGTGACAGGATGCCCCCTACCCCAGTGATGGATGCATCTACTTCCATGATGAAAGGCTTAGTGGGGTCAGGGTGTTGGAGTATGGGGGCTGAGGTGAATGCAAGTTTAAGTTGACCAAAGGCTTCCTCGGTCACAGAGTTCCACTGTAGGCGCTTGGGGCCATTCTTCAACAGTGTGGTTAGGGGAGCTGCTAGAAAGCTGAAACCTCGAATGAACTGGCAATAAAAGTTTGCAAAGCCTAGGAATTGTTAGCGCTCCTTTACAGACTTGGGTGTAGGCCAGGACATGATGGCTGCTACCTTGGAGGACTCCATGCATACTCCTTCAGCACTAATGATATAGCCAAGGAAGGAAATCTTGTTTAGATGAAACTCATACTTCTCAACCTTTATACAGAGGTTGTTCTCTAACAGTCACTTGAGAATGGTTCTGATGTGTTCGTGGTGACTCTGGACATCTGAAGAGTAAATCAGGATATTGTCGATATAGGCGATGATATATTTGCCCAGCATGTCCCATAGCACATCGTTGATGAAGCACTGGAACATGCTGGGTGCCGAAGAAAGGCCATACAGCATGGCCCGGTACTTGAAGTGCCCCGCAATCATGCTGAAGGCTGTCTTCCATTCATCACCCCTCCTTATTCAGATCAGGTTGTATGCACTTCGTATATCAAGCTTTGAAAATATCTTAGCAGGTCAAAGCTGTTCAAGAGCTGCTGGAACCAGGGGAAAAGGATAAGGATACTTTACGGTGACCTGGTTTAAGCCTCTGTAGTCTATGCAAGGCCTCAGTCCACCTCCTCGTTTCTCAACAAAAATGAAACCAGCCAATGCAGGTGACTTGGAAGGCCAGATGTATCCCTGTTTTAGAGCCTCCTGAATATATTCCTCCATGGCCGCCTGTTCCTTTTGGGACAAGGGATAAATACGACCATGTGGCGGAGACATGCCTGGCAGTAAGTCAATCGAGCAATCGTACGGCCTGTGAGGAGGTAACCTGCAGGCCATCCCTTTACTGAAGACCTCTGCAGGGTCTAAGTAACAATCCGGAATATTGTCTATGGAGTCGGATTGGGGGCTCTCTATGGAGGTAGAAGCTCCTCTGATCTGAGGGAGAGAGAGGCAATTCTGGAAGCATGTGGGTGACCATTGAAGAATTTCCTTGTTTTGCCATGAAATCAATGGATCATGTAGCTGCAGCCAGGGATAGCCAAGGATGACATCATGATCGACGGTGGTGGTTACATAGAGTGATATGAATTCTTTGTGTAAAGCCCCTATTTGAATTTGTACTGGTTGTGTGCGAGTGGTGACCAGTCCATCGCCTATGGGTCCTCCATCGATGGGCTTGATACTGAGTGCGCTGTGCAGGGGGATGGTAGGCAGGTCAAGGTTCTGCACGATGGCACTACTGATAAAGCTCCCCTCTGCCCCTGAATAAACAAAATCAGATAAGACATGAGTGGAGGACTCTACCCTGAGTAGGACTGGGATGGTAAAGGATTTAGAACTGGATTTTCTCACCAGACCTGTGGATCTTACAGGCAATTGGTCGAGTCGAATAGCTAAGTCAATGAGGGAGTCCAGAGTGAGGTTCTCCTCTCTATAAGCCAGCTCACTAATGATCTCTGGAGGTAGGCCTTGGCAAAAGACCGCTTTCAGCACCGGATCATTCCACCCACTGGCAGCTGCTAGTGTCTTGAATTCCAAGACATATTCAGCATCACTTCTGGAGCCTTGGGAACTGGCGAGAAGACTCTCTCCAACCTCTATCCCTTCTGGTTCATGATCAAACACCCCTTTAAACATGGTGAGGAATTGTTCATAGGACTTGGTTTGCTCATGTCCCTTATTCCAATCTGCAGTGGCCCAGCAAAGTGCTTTGCCCAAGAAAAAAACATATAAATTTTGCGATCTTGTGCTCCTCCGATAAATGTGGCATGGTGGAAAAATACATAGAACATTGCAGTAAAAAACCCTTACATGCGATGACGTCTCCAGCAAACTTCTCTGGAGTGGGGAGTTGAAGTGCTGGGCTAGGAGGAGGCTCGGAACGTGCAAGGAGGGCCTGCAATATCATAGATGTGAGCTGCGTCATCCGAGTGTTGAGGTCGGCGAGCATCTGTTGATGTTCTCCTAGCAAACACCCCTGTGCGTTTAGAGCAGTCTGTTTAGGACCCTCCGCTACATCCATTACGGCGAAGTATCCTGTAAGAGTGCAAGCACTGACTGATGTATATGCAGAGGAAGTAGATCAGCAGACTGTCAACAAAGCCAAAACGTGTGACTGAAATCGGTGTCGGTAAACTAGCGAGGGTCAGGCGATCGGCGAACAACGTGATGTGGATAAAGAGCAAAAATGGAGAGGAAATAGCAAAAGGTCAGGAAACACTAGAGATAGTCAGAAAAGATACAAGGCTCTGTATGTACTGAAATGGCAGGGCAATACTTCGCACTGGAGTGGTGTGAATGAGCGACTTAAATAGCGGAAGCGGTGATGAAGGAAATGCGTGACAGCTGTAGTGTAGTAGGCTGGGGACAGAGGGCACTGTGTGTCATGGGAGTTGTAGTCCTGAGTGTTTGTAGTCTGCTCCTTCACACCGGGATTGCTGATACTCGGTACTGACTGAGGTCTTATTTGACTGCTTGCTATCCGTTCGTAGATGTAACTGGTGACTTCTCTGTGTAGAAAAATAAAGTTTGGTCTTCCACAAGGTTCTGTTCTAGGTCCATTGCTCTTTTTCCTATAAATGCTTCCTCTGAGTAAAAGTATTCTTAAATATGGTATTAACTTCCACTTCTGTGGGCGGCACGGTGGTGTAGTGGTTAGCACGGTCGCCTCACAGCAAGAAGGTTCCAGGTTCGAACCCAGTGGCCGGCGAGGGCCTTTCTGTGTAGAGTTTGCATGTTCTCCCCGTGTCTGCGTGGGTTTCCCCCACAGTCCAAAGACATGCAGTTAGGTTGACGTGGGGCAGCCTTGGGCTGAGGTGCCCTTGAGTGAGGTACCGAACCCCTGACTGCTGCCCGGGCGCTCTGGTGTGGCTGCCCACTGCTCTGGGTGTGTGTGTGTGTTCACTGCTTCAGATGGGTTAAATGCAGAGGATGAATTTCACTGTGCTTGAAGTGTGCATGTGACAAATAAAGGTTTCCTCTTCTTCTATAGTGATGACACACTGTTTAATATTAACCAGATTAATAAAACTGAGGAATGTGTAAAGGACATTAGACACTGAATACTGAGTCACTTCCTCCTACTTAATTCTGACATAACACAGAAATACTTCTACTAGAACCACAGGCAGCGAGAAGTAACATTTCTGATTATGTAATCATTCTGGAGGGACTTTCAGTTATATCATGTTCAGCAGTAAAAGACCTCGGTGTGGGTATTGACCCCAGCCTCTTATTTGAAGCTTGTGTAGATAATATTACTAGGATAGCCTCAGAAATATCGCTAAGATAAGAAATATCTCAATCTGTATGGAGGTTTGTGTAAAAGTGCAGAAGGTTATTCTCGGACTAGATTTAGACTGAACCTAGTCTTGCCTATGGCACCATATCTGCTCGATCAGCACTGCCTGAAGCATTTGAACACATTTATTTCAAAGCTTTTGACTAACACTGAAGAAATACACAACACCACAATGCAGTTGTTTCTAAGGATCTCACACAAATCTTTATGGTTTGCATCCGAGAGCTACATGTTCAATTCCGTTTTCATCAGCCTGACAGGAAATCAACTGCGAGTCAATTCCCCATGCCTCTGCTGCCTCACCGCATCATACAGAGCTGAATATCAAAACTGACTCTATAATCAAGGCCAGAGGTTCTGTTTAGAGACAGCACTGAATATTTCTGAAGCATCTTCTACTCTTCATCAGCTCATCAGTCATGGACATGGACATGTTTTGCTTGTTTTCAGCACAAAGCACTTTATCTCTGCCCTTTAGATAATAAACAGACAGAGGTATGCAGTCTATTAGTCATTTGGACAGCAGCATGAGCCTCAGTGCTTCATTTAAGGATGTAGTAAAGAACGTTACACTAGCAAGTGACAAGTGATTGTTCATTTTCTTCATAGTTAGATGTTCACAATTGTATGCAAATTAGATAATAATGCTATAAAGAAGAAACAAATCCAAAATATTGGCTGAAACGATTCATCAGACTGATCCTGTAGCACGTGTGTTTAGATGTTTCTTCAATTCCCCACTCACTATTTTAATTCTTACCTGCAGTTAGTTCCCATTTACTGTTTGACACAAAAATTGAAGAAATAAATATCACCATGGTTTCATCTTATCTTAATATATTGGTACAACCTCTCGGAGACATGATGAATTAAAAACAAGCTGGGAAGGAAGTCTCTGGTGAGTGTATGTTGCTAGCACAGTTAGCTTGCTTTGCTAATCTAATCTGAGAGCTAAACTGTACCTTTGCTTGTCACTGGGACGGAATGAGGTGTGTCAGAAAACAGGACTTAGTGTGTTGTGTGAGCTATGAGTGGGGTAGGGATTAATGGGTTGCGTCACCATGTGAAGTAATATCTGGGGAGTATATAACTGTGAGCTCAGCTCTCTGCAGCCATTGTATGTTTTTTCATGTGCTTTTGTTAACAGCTCCTCAATTTTAGGCTGTCAAGCGATGGGCACAGAGCAACAAACCAACCTGAAGTTTCTGGTCCGGCTGGGCAAAACTCCGTCAGAAGCACTTGGACTACTGCAGTAAGTGTACGGAGATGAGACGATGTTGCGCTCATGGGTTTTTGAGTGGCACAAGAGGTTCAAAGAGGGACGCAAGGACATGGAAGATGACCCCAGGAGTGGAAGGCCTTCAACGAGCAGGACTGAGGCCAACATTGCGTGCATGAGGCAGGTGGTGCATGGTGATCATCGGCTGACTGTTCGACTGATCACAAGTGAGCTGGGCATGAACGGTGACAGAGAAGAGGCAAGAGTTGTGGCAGGACAACTCATGGCTGCTTCACCACGACAACGCACCAACTCACAATGCCCTGAGCATCCGGCAGTTCCTTGCCAAGAAGAACATCGCTGTGATGGAGCAACCTCCCTATTCACCCGACCTGGCTCTGTGTGATTTTTTCCTTTTCCCCAAGCTCAAGGGGGTCAGCAAGGGGACCCATTTTCTGTACGTGGAAGCTATCAAGAGGGTCATGATGATGGAGCTACTGAGAATCCCAGGTGAATCCTTCCAGGAGTGCATGGAGGTGTCGCGGAGAAGGATGGGAAAGCGCATTAGACTTGAGGGGGATTATTTTGAAGGGGAAAACTTGTAGTTTGGATTTGACATAAATTGACAGAAATCATTATATCTAACCTTGTGAATGTTTTGACAAGGTTAGATGTAATGATTTCTGTTTGAAATAACAATTTAGTGCTTCAAACTTTGCTTTTATCTAAGAATCCTCCATTTGCAGTAATTCCAGCCTTGAAGGTAATCTGCATCAATGTCACTCCATGTCTCCTGAAGCACTTCCCACAAGATGGAATGGCTTCATAGGCATTTTTTTACGTACCAACCAGTCAAACTGTTCCCACCTCCGCTCAGTCGGGTTGAGATCCAGTGAACTGCTGACCGAATTCGAGTTAACCACTTCTTCCCTAAATAGGTCTTGCATAATTTGGAGCAGTGTTTTGGGCCATTGTCCTGTTGTGGGATGAAATTGGTGCCACCCACAGGGTATGGCATGGAGTTCTCATTACACACACCTTTCCAGGTAAAAGATGCACCTTTCACTGTTCCACCTGTGTGACAAGGACTGGTACAGTTTAGTAACCTTTATTCTCTAAGAGTACATACAAGAACAAGAGACTTTTATGGTATGAAATGATTCTACAGTTTATTGTCACTCCATCGAACACTGTTGAAGTATTGTTAGTTTTAATTTTAAAGATAAAGCTGTTTAAGTCACAGGGTCTAAAACCTTTTTTTTTCAATCAGAGACCTCTTTAAGGTCCCCAGATCCCCTCAGCACTGATTTACAGTGGTGCTTGAAAGTTTGTGAACCCTTTAGAATTTTGTATATTTCTGCATAAATATGACCTAAAACATCATCAGATTTTCACACAAGTCCTAAAAGTAGATAAAGAGAACCCAGTTAAACAAATGAGACAAAAATATTATACTTGGTCATTTATTTATTGAGGAAAATGATCCAATATTACATATCTGTGAGTGGCAAAAGTATGTGAACCTTTGCTTTCAGTATCTGGTGTGACCCCCTTGTGCAGCAATAACTGCAACTAAACTTTTGCGGTAACTGTTGATCAGTCCTGCACACCGGCTTGGAGGAATTTTAGCCCGTTCCTCCGTACAGAACAGCTTCAACTCTGGGATGTTGGTGGGTTTCCTCACATGAACTGCTCACTTCAGGTCCTTCCACAACATTTCCATTGGATTAAGGTCAGGACATTGACTTGGCCATTCCAAAACATTAACTTTATTCTTCTTTAACCATTCTTTGGTAAAACGACTTGTGTGCTTAGGGTCGTTGTCTTGCTGCATGACCTACCTTCTCTTGAGCTTCAGTTCATGGACAGATGTCCTGACATTTTTCTTTAGAATTCGCTGGTATAATTCAGAATTCATTGTTCCATCAATGATGGCAAGCCGTCCTGGCCCAGATGCAGCAAAACAGGCCCAAACCATGATACTACCACCACCATGTTTCACAGATGGGATAAGGTTCTTATGCTGGAATGCAGTGTTTTCCTTTCTCCAAACATAATGCTTCTCATTTAAACCAAAAAGTTCTATTTTGGTCTCATCCATCCACAAAACATTTTTCCAATTGCCTTCTGGCTTGTCCACTTGATCTTTAGCAAACTGCATATGGGCAGCAATGTTCTTTTTGGAGAGCAGTGGCTTTCTCCTTGCAACCCTGCCATGCACACCATTGTTGTTCAGTGTTCTCCTGATGGTGGACTCATGAACATTGACATTAGCCAGTGTGAGAGAGGCCTTCAGTTGCTTAGAAGTTACCCTGGGGTCCTTTGTGACCTTGCCGACTATTACCCGCCTTGCTCTTGGAGTGATCTTTGTTGGTCGACCACTCCTGGGGAGGGTAACAGTGGTCTCGAATGTCCTTCATTTGTACACAATCTGTCTGACTGTGGATTGGTGGAGTCCAAACTCTTTAGAGATGGTTTTGTAACCTTTTCCAACCTGATGAGCATCAACAACGCTTTTTCTGAGGTCCTCAGAAATCTCCTTTGTTCGTGCCATGATATACTTCCACAAACATGTGTTGTGAAGATCAGACTTTGATGGATCCCTGTTCTTGAAATAAAACAGGGTACCCACTCATACCTGATTGTCATCCCATTGATTGAAAACACCTGACTCTAATTTCACCTTCAAATTAACTGCTAATCCTAGAGGTTCACATACTTTTGCCACTCACAGATATGTAATATTGGATCATTTTCCTCAATAAATAAATGACCAAGTATAATATTTTTTGTCTCATTTGTTTAACTGGGTTCTCTTTATCTACTTTTAGGACTTGTGTGAAAATCTGATGATGTTTTAGGTCATATTTATGCAGAAATATAGAAAGTTCTAAAGGGTTCACAAACTTTCAAGCACCACTGTATTTTACAAAGACAATCCAACTATCAAACAATTCAGATCTCTAAATGTCAGGCTCATTATTCAAATATGAACAGTAAAACCAGGTTCTGGATTTATTGGTACCGTAAGGCTTCTTAGTCCAGCTTGTTGAGGTTTCAGTTAAAACCCATTCAGTTCAAGTGACTAGTGAAAGAAATTAATAGCTAAATTGCTGTTAGAGTGCCACCTGGTGTCAGCAGTGATGTGTTTACATTTACCATATTATTTACAAATAAAAAACATTAAAAGATTGTATAAGTGTCCAACCTGGTCATTATATCAAATCTGATTCAGTTACCACCTGAAGTGGCATAATTATCTGAACGGAGTTAACCTCTGCATAAGTAAAGGGTCACATGATCTCAGTATAAATATACCTGTTCCTGGAACAACCCAGAATTTGCTATGAATGTGAGAACTGTAAAGTACTGAATTGTACAGCACATATACAGTATTTATCATCAACTTTACAGAAATTGCTTTCAGTGCAGCACTGACATCAAGCCTCATTTATGAATCTTTTAGTAAAGTTATATTTCATGACTAAACAAACCCAAAAATTTCCACCATATTTACAAAAATGTCTCCATACTCACGTGTATGTTGATAAATGCCAGTCATAGTTTACGTGCATCCACGCCCACAACATTCCATCTACCCATCCATCCATCCTCTTGTAGCTGCTTACAGTGGTGCTTGAAAGTTTGTGAACCCTTTAGAATTTTCTATATTTCTGCATAAATATGACCTAAAACATCATCAGATTTTCACACAAGTCCTAAAAGTAGATAAAGAGAACCCAGTTAAACAAATGAGACAAAAATATTATACTTGGTCATTTATTTATTGAGGAAAATGATCCAATATTACATATCTGTGAGTGGCAAAAGTATGTGAACCTTTGCTTTCAGTATCTGGTGTGACCCCCTTGTGCAGCAATAACTGCAACTAAACGTTTGCGGTAACTGTTGATCAGTCCTGCACACCGGCTTGGAGGAATTTTAGCCCGTTCCTCTGTACAGAACAGCTTCAACTCTGGGATGTTGGTGGGTTTCCTCACATGAACTGCTCGCTTCAGGTCCTTCCACGACATTTCCATTGGATTAAGGTCAGGACTTTGACTTGGCCATTCCAAAACATTCACTTTATTCTTCTTTAACCATTCTTTGGTAGAATGACTTGTGTGCTTAGGGTCGTTGTCTTGCTGCATGACCCACCTTCTCTTGAGATTCAGTTCATGGACAGATGTCCTGATATTTTCCTTTAGAATTCGCTGGTATAATTCAGAATTCATTGTTCCATCAATGATGGCAAGCCGTCCTGGCCCAGATGCAGCAAAACAGGCCCAAACCATGATACTACCACCACCATGCTTCACAGATGGGATAAGGTTCTTATGCTGGAATGCAGTGTTTTCCTTTCTCCAAACATAACGCTTCTCATTGAAACCAAAAAGTTCTATTTTGGTCTCATCCATCCACAAAACATTTTTCCAATTGCCTACTGGCTTGTCCACGTGATCTTTAGCAAACTGCAGATGAGCAGCAATGTTCTTTTTGGAGAGCAGTGGCTTTCTCCTTGCAACCCTGCCATGCACGCCATTGTTGTTCAGTGTTCTCCTGATGGTGGACTCATGAACATTAACATGTGAGAGAGGCCTTCAGTTGCTTAGAAGTTACCCTGGGGTCCTTTGTGGCCTCACCAACTATTACACGCCTTGCTCTTGGAGTGATCTTTGTTGGCCGACCACTCCTGGGGAGGGTAACCATGGTCTTGAATTTCCTCCATTTGTACACAATCTGTCTGACTGTGGATTGGTGGAGTCCAAACTCTTTAGAGACGGTTTTGTAACCTTTTCCAGCCTGATGAGCATCAACAACGCTTTTTCTGAGGTCCTCAGAAATCTCCTTTGTTCGTGCCATGATACACTTCCACAAACATGTGTTGTGAAGATCAGACTTTGATAGATCCCTGTTCTTTAAATAAAACAGGGTGCCCACTCACACCTGATTGTCATCCCATTGATTGAAAACACCTGACTCTAATTTCACCTTCAAATTAACTGCTAATCCTAGAGGTTCACATACTTTTGCCACTCACAGATATGTAATATTGGATCATTTTCCTCAATAAATAAATGACCAAGTATAATATTTTTGTCTCATTTGTTTAACTGGATTGTCTTTATCTACTTTTAGGACTTGTGTGAAAATCTGATGATGTTTTAGGTCATATTTATGCAGAAATATAGAAAATTCTAAAGGGTTCGCAAACTTTCAAGCACCACTGTATGTTGACATTTAAAGTGACAAACTTAAAGCCTCTATTCAGGAAAGATTTTATATACTGTTGAAGTACTTTGTTATTAATCAGTCTTTTTTGGCCTGTGTTTTTTTTTTTCTTTGTTTGCAGAGCTACATAAGATGTAAACTATTTATTAAATATAATTTTAGGATCACGAACAATTATATACTAAACTTTCTATTTGTAGGGTGTATATATTTAATTTTGTATCATGATTAGAGTTACACCATTTATTATTCCTAATTTGATACCAAATTGTTGTTGAGTTCTGGACTCTGATTGGTCAGAAGGTGTTGATTAATTCTCTGACAGCAGTTCTGACAGTAGTGCAGGTTTATATTAATGCACTCGTTTAATTCAGTTTTATTTGTACAGTACATTAACACTGAACACTGTCACAAAGTGTCTTTACAGAAATCCAGGTATAAATTTTTTTATTTCTAATTTTCCCTATTGATCAAGCCAGAGGAAAAATTCTCTTAGGCAAGAAGAAGAAAAAACTTTGAGAGGAACCAGACACCAAAAGGAACCCAACCTCAGATAGGTGACTACTTAATAATAATAATAATAATAAATGTTGGGCGGCACGGTGGTGTAGTGGTTAGCGCTGTCGCCTCACAGCAAGAAGGTCCGGGTTCGAGCCCCGGGGCCAGCGAGGGCCTTTCTGTGCGGAGTTTGCATGTTCTCCCCGTGTCCGCGTGGGTTTCCTCCGGGTGCTCCGGTTTCCCCCACAGTCCAAAGACATGCAGGTTAGGTTAACTGGTGACTCTAAATTGAGCGTAGGTGTGAATGTGAGTGTGAATGGTTGTCTGTGTCTATGTGTCGGCCCTGTGATGACCTGGCGACTTGTCCAGGGTGAACCCCGCCTTTCGCCCGTAGTCAGCTGGGATAGGCTCCAGCTCGCCTGCGACCCTGTAGAACAGGATAAAGCGGCTAGAGATAATGAGATGAGATGAGATTTGCATTATGTGTGCAATATGACTGATGTTGAACAGGCTTGGGACTTTTTTAAATCGACTTTTATTTTTTTAATTAACAAACATGCCCCAATGAGATCTTTTAGAATAAGTGGTAAAAACAATCCTTGGTTTAAAGATGACATTGCTGTGGCCATTAGAGAAAGGGACAGGGCTTGGGCAAATGCTAAGAAACATAATGACCCCAAGCTGTGGTTGGACTACAGGACTCTTAGAAACCGCTGCACAAGATTAGTGAAGAACGCAAAAAGTGGTTATTACCTTGAAATGATAAATGAAAATTTAAATGATCCTAAAAAGTTTTGGAAGCTGATCAAATCTACTGAAGGTACAATTACGCCACCTACCCTTCCAAACTCTCTTACATGTAGCAAGGGGGAAATTATAGGGAAACAAAATAGCGTTTCTTTAAGAAACTGTTAACATTGCTTATCATATTAAAGGCCAGCGCGCAACTGTTTTTTTTTTTTTTCTCCGCCGGCCCACACTGAACCACCGGCCCACCGGGAAAACTCCCGCTACTCCCGATGGCCAGTCCGTGTGTGCCACTAGTGATGTGTACAGTGAGTTTTTCAGTGTATTTTTTTTTGTCTTGTTTTTCATAAACGTCCTTTCCGTACTCGATTTAGAATGTTACAAAAAAAATTGACACCCTCCCAACCACGTAACATTAGCCTATCTGACCTGGGGGCTGACACGTTTATTACGGATAAACCAAAAGGATTACAACGTTCCCTGGATATAGAACTGGACCGAGAAGATTTCAAAATCTTAACGTGTAAGCAACAACAATAAAACAGAGGTTGTTTTATTCATTTAGGGCTTATTAGGCTACTTTCATTAATTGCGCTTTTCATACAGGCCTATCATTTTTCACTTGAGCAAGGGAATTGTTTGAAGAGTATCCAGTCTAAGCGAAAGTTTAATGTTTTGCAACAGACTAACCTCAAAACACCCCATTTATAGCCCATTCGTTTCATAAAACTCTATCTAGCTGGCAATTTCACATGCCGTCGTATCTACACGGGATGATTTCCAACAAAATAAGGTTTAATTAACAAGAGGCAGCGTTCCACGGGCTTTCAGCTAACCGGAGTCCAGCTCAGCGCAGCTCAGCAAGCGTGCCTAAAACCAGGGTTCGAATTATAAATTTGACCCTATGGGGGTCTCTATTTAAAAAAAAAAAAAAAAAGCAACGCATACTCGCTCTCCTGGACCAGCGCACTTTTGCGCACTGCAGTGCACAGCTTTCACACACAGGCGCGCGCATGCACGCACGCACGCACGCACACACGGTGTTGCATATATATATATTGTTAAACAAATTATATATATATTGTATATATATATAATTATATATATTGTTAAACAAAGGAAGATCGTTGTGAGATAGAGGACAAGTCTTCTTCGGACTTAACTTCACATTCGATTTCGCAGGCTGCAAATTTCAGTTTGCGCGCATAGTGGTGTGGTGGTGAAGTACAGCCGCACATGTTGCGGTTTAATAACACGTTCAATACAAAGTTATGGCTGCATGGTGATCGGAAATGAAACGAGTTTTATTTATATGGTGATATAGGCTATTCAAGCTTATTATGGTGATATATGACGTATTTGAGAGACTTCCACAGAAAATTAAGTTTGCTTCTTTCATGGGAGCCTGAGGGAATGGGAGCTCAGCTCCCATTGGCTCCCACGTGATTCGAACTATGCCTAAAACATTTGGATATGATTGCGGGCCAATGTGCTATTCTTTGCTTCATTGAGATATATGCAACACAGTGTTATTAAACCGATATGTTTATGAAATAATTCAATGCCCTGTGCATTTCAGTGTTCACTCAGTGTACCCTGCTATCCCCTACTTTATAATTATGAATGGCGCGTCGCGCGTGCTGGGGTTACATTACGGGGCTGGAAAAAAGTTCTCTGTGTCTTACCTGGCTCAGCTAAATATCTATGCAGTGAGCCCCTGAGGCTCTTGGCTTCTTCATCTCTTTTTCTCTTTTCTTTTCTTTTCTTTGCTCCTGACTTGTGCATGTTGGCAAACGGGCTCGCGCGCTTATTGTCGAAGCGTTATGATGGAATAGTGCCGTGTTATTTGGCGCCTTAATCAAAGACCAAACCATTTCTGCATTAGGGGTGGTAGGTGGGTTCTTGAATCTATTTTCGAAGACAATAAAGGCAAAAGAACCAGAAATCATTCATTGAATGCAAATATAGCATATTTTTCTCCCCCATATCAACACATTTTGAAATGAAACAGAATGATTAATGGCATCTTCATGAGGGACCAGTTCTGGGCCCCCCCTCATGCCTGGGCCCGGGACAAAATACCCGGTTGTCCCCCCCTGTCGACGGCCCTGTACATATCAATAATCTTTTAAGAAAGCTAAGACCCAAGGTCGGTTTTTATTTTCGTTTAAAAAAATGCTTCTCATTTTTAACAAGAAAAAGGCTGGTCCAGAGTACTTTTCTCTCAGTGTTGGACTATGGTGATACAATTTATATGCATGCACCTTTATGTTTCCTCAAGAAGCTGGATGCAGTTTATCATTCTGCATTGCGGTTTGTAACAGGGGCCCCTCAAGAACTCACCACTGTGATCTATACTCTAAAGTTCAATGGCCATCTTTGTATTTAAGATGGAAATTGCACGTTACTTTTTATTGCTAAGGCATTGTTGGGCAAACTTCCCCATTATATCTGTAATCTTCTGACTCTTTGCACTTCTTCATATAGTACACGTTCCTCACACAAGTTATTACTACAGTCTTCCACCCCTCGTACTGAATTAGGGAAAACAGGCTTTTCTTTTTTTGCTCCACATCTCTGGAATGAGTTGTAGAATACATTGAGTATGGACTCGCTGCCTTCAATAGAGATTTTTAGGAGAGCAATTAATACTGTATACACTGAGGAATGTCATTGCTTTTAGAGTTATTCCACAAAACTTTTAGCTGCCACTGTGTTTTATGCAAGTTTATTTTCTTTATTATGTGTTAATGTGTTTGTCTGTCTGGAATTTTTTGTTGGCTGCCATTTTGACCAGGACTCCCTGGCAGAAGAGACACTTAGTCTCAGTGGGACAATCCTGGCTAAATAAAGAAATAATAATAATATAAAAACAAAATGGTTTTGGATGTGGAGTTTTTGTAAACTCACCCAATCTGGCAACCCTGTCATTAACTCATCATTAATCATATTTGCTCTTCCTCTTCCATAATTAAAAAAATACTCATCTCCAAGGAAATGAAGTAAAAAAATCTGGTTGATCCATTATTTCCCGAGCCGTCTCCTCCATCCTGCGGTAAACTGCACGCCATATGGTTTCGGCTCAGCACAGAGAGAAAACCTGAGTGGGTGTGGTTTAAATCTTAGCCACACCCATAGCTATTTAGAATATTGGTGAACTTGACAATGAAAAGTGAACGACCATGAATGGATTTTTGTGTAATTAAATAATTAAATAGTAAAAGTTTGGAGTGAGTGGTGCAGAAATAAAGGTTTTAAAGCTCTGACTGTTGGAAGGTGAGAAACTTCGACACATGATAAATAATTGCAAGCAAGTCCTTAGATTAAATAATAAAAAAAAAAATTTTACATTTTCAAAAATGCCCTGATGTGTCATAATCAGATCAATGAACTTTAATCTATATTTATCATCTTAGTTGCTTTATTCACTGTATTTGAGCTCAATACAGCAGACGAGCTCCATCCTTTTGGAACAAAAAAAATAAATAAATAAAAAAGCAGTATTCTGTGCATAATCTCATGGTTTACTGAACACTCATCACTTCGGTGTCCTGCTGTATAAATAAATATATAAACGCTCTCTATATAAACACACTGTTCTGTATCCAGGTCTCAGAAAAACAGCATCAGGTTTCCGTCATTACCACTGAACAGGATCCTAAACAACAAACATCCACGTAAACAAACACGTTATTACAAGAGGTTTTAAAGGCGTACGTGTATCAGAACACACCCACAAGTTCTACAACACTGTACAGAGTGTGTGTGTGTGTGTGTGTGTGCGCGCACACGTTTAGGTGAGCAGGTCCGTGTGGAGGCCAATTCTCTGCAGAACCTCCTCCGGCATACAGAACACCGGATTCACCGCTTTAATCTGCTGATCGCCCAGCAGAGAGAGACCGGCTACACCGAACAGGGTGTGGAACGGGTCCACCTGCACACACACACACACACACACACACACACACACACTACATTTAATAATTTACCATCATTTTAATTCACATCTTTACTGCAGTTGAGAGTACATCCTGTAGGGGGCGATGTGGTTAGCGCAAACGAGTTTTTACTCCAATCATAACACAAACAGGAACTCCCTCACACACAGAGATCTAAACTAGACACTGTCAGGTGACTCAGATATAAACACCTCAGTCAGGTAAAAGCTGCTCGATAAGACGACAGAACATCAATATCACGATAAATTATTCTACACTTCTCAGATATTGTGATTAATATTTAATAGCAGTTACACTCTGATTAGAGGAACGCTGAAATGTACTGAACCTTAAAATTGCAAAATCTTTTTTTTTAAATCCATCATAAGAATTCATTAAAATCATTAGAATTTTAACTCATTTATTTTCCCCTTGTTTGTTTATAATGTACCTTATTTTTGCACCCGTATCATTTTTTAAAATGTAACATAACTGTGCTGTTGACAATTTGTTAGCAAACCTGTATACATCATGGTGATCATATATCGTACGCCGTTAATCGTGCATCATGCGCCGTGTACCGTACATTGTTACCGTACGCCGTGTATCGTATGGGGATATTTCTG
This sequence comes from Neoarius graeffei, assembly GCF_027579695.1. Classification (NCBI taxonomy): domain Eukaryota; kingdom Metazoa; phylum Chordata; class Actinopteri; order Siluriformes; family Ariidae; genus Neoarius; species Neoarius graeffei. The sequence continues at coordinate 70,576,796 of NC_083585.1, forward strand.
TCATATCGTCCAGCTGCATTTTAACTGCTTTTAAAATAAAAATGCATCAACAATCAACAACGGCATGTTGAGGATTTTGAGGTTGAAACTCAGAGTGAGAGAGTCATAGCGTTCCAGCAGCAGGGCAACAATAATGGGAGTAAAACTAAGTACAGATGAAAGTGACGAGTTGCAGGTGGGTTCGGGGGCAGCGTCGCACCCTCGTGTCTGTTTCATCATTTATAATTTGGTGTTTTAACATTCCATCACTTTACAGGCATTCAGCAGACGTTCTAATCCAGAGCAATGTACAACACACCCGGAGCAGCCTGGGGGGCTGCTTCAAGGGCACTTCAGCCATTCCTGCTGATCCAGGGAATTGAACCGGCGACCTTTTGGTCCCAAAGCTGTTTCTCCAACCTTTAGCCCACGGCTTCCCCTTTTAAAATGATTATTTACGTCTTCGAACGCATCTGATTCAGGGATACATCTCAACACACTCGCGTCTGACGCCGTCTCTCATCAGCAGCTGCACAGGTGAAGTACAGTAACGCAGGATTTAGGTCACATGACCAGGAAGTGATCTGTGATTGGGGGAATCCCAAATCACTCAGTTTGAATATACAGTACAGCTTCTGATTATTAAATACATCAACTAACACCAACAAAACCAACCAACACTCAAGGATTTCAATTATTTATACCAGGAATAATAATAATAATAATAATGTCTCTGAGGAGCCTGCGTGCTGCTGAAAGCTATAAGATCATGAAACTCATTTATAAAGAGATGTATGCAGGAGGGCGGGGCAGCACAGTGGTGTCGTGGTTATCACGGTCACCTCACAGCAAGAAGGTTCTGGTTTCGAGCTCCGCAGTAGACGGGGGCGTTTGTGTATGGAGTTTGCGTGTTCTCCCCGTGACTCCGGTTTCCCCCACAGCCCACAGACCTGCAGGTTAGGGTTATTAGAGGCCCTAAATTGCCCACAGGTGTGAGTGAGTGGTTGAGAAGAGAAAACCTCTGTACTAATCCAGGAGAAGGTAACGGGGAACCACCACTGTAACATTCCTGAGACACTTCGGTGTCTGAAGCTGTCAGAGCTCCACGTCACTGCAGTGAATGGCCACAATGGCTGGATGGAGACAGGAGGGACAGCGTGTGTCCTGCAGTTTTATCTACAAGTAGGGTTTTATTTATTTATTTTTACACACACACACGTACGCGCGCGCACGTGTTCGACACTGAGCCATGATTTCAGCACTAAAGCAACATTAAAAATCAAATATTTTCTCAGTTCCACATGAATGGATTTCTGACGCTGTAAAGACGTAACAAATCCGAACGGATCGTCTCATCCGGTTCCTCGATCTGATCCTACGGCACGAGATGAACAATAAGCAACTCGTCTCATGCTAGTGTTGAACGTACAGTAATAACAGTAACTCCGATGTTGAGAACCGTCAGCTGTAGATCGGATTTAGCCGATTATCAGACTTTACCATGTCTCCAGGGCGGTCAGCGAATCCCCCGGTCTCCTCGTCCTGACACGCCAGGATAAACCTCCTCAGCTTGGCTTTATCAATCCAGTGAATCCTGCCGATGATCTTCAGTGCAGCCAGAACCCACCATGAGTAACACACATCCGGCAGCTGACCACACACACACACACACACACACACCAGTATATAGAACCTTATTTCTTATCTGTACAATAAACATCACCACATTGTGACTCGGACACACAGACAGACAGAAAACAGAGGACAGATTAACACACACACACACACACACACACACACACACACACACACACACACACACACACACAGATAACAGAAGATGGATTAACACACTCTTTCAGACAGACAGACAGACAGACAGAGACATTATCACTGATGAGTCAGATCTGACCTGTGAATATCATCTTGTTTTCCACACTTCCCCTACAGAGGTTTACTTTCTTTTCCTTCTTATTAAAGAGGCAGCGTTTAAAGGAGATACGCAGAGTCATGGCCTCACGTTCCTTTATAAACGCCTTGAGACCTCAAAAATAGCACAGGAATAGTTTTAAGTGTTAACAATAAATCTAATAAAGTAATTTTTACGATTAAAGTGATTTATATAGGTCGCGGCCTGAGTGAACGACCATGACGTCATTATCTCGTCTCATTCAAACTATGTCTGAGTAATAATATATGCACCTCACCACGCTACTGTATTAAACGTACATTCACGTCAACTACTGCACAGAGCTTTATAAATGATCTCCCAGAGTTATCAACTTTGATTGGGTCACTGTCAGCCCCTGCAGAACTCGATCAGGCAACTGAATGCTTAGAGTCAACATTCCGCCATATCAAATCAAGTTTATTTGTATTGCGCTTTTAACAATAAACATTGTCGCAAAGCAGCTTTACAGAATTTGAACGACTTAAAACATGAGCTAATTTTATCCCTAATCTATCCCCAATGATGAAGCCTGTGGCGACGGTGGCAAGGAAAAACTCCCTCAGACGACATGAGGAAGAAACCTCGAGAGGAACCAGACTCAAAAGGGAACCCATCCTCATTTGGGCAGCAACAGACAGCCTGACTATAACATTAACAGTTTTAACAGGTATAACCCTCAACTGTCCTCATGGGGCCGTCCTTCACAGGAGCGGTGCGATAAAACTCCGACCAGACACAGGGCACCAGGATGGATCAAGCATACCTTAGATAATGTAGCTCCTCTTAAAAGGAAAATGGTCAGAGACAAAAAATTAGCACCCTGGTATAATGATGACACTCGCACATTAAAACAGACCACTCGAAAATTGGAACGTAAATGGCGTCAAACAAAATTGATAGCATTCAAATTAGCGTGGAAGGAGAGCTTCCTGAAGTATAGAAAAGCTCTTAGTGCTGCGAGATCAACATATCTCTCCTCCCTAATAGAAGATAACTAAAATAATCCTAGATTCCTATTTAATACTGTAGCAAAATTAACCAGGAATAAGTCCACTATAGACACATGCACACCTGCAGTATGTAGTAGCAACGACTTCATGAATTTTTTTAATGACAAAATTGAGAATATCCAACAAAAAATTCAAACTACTAATTTAAGGTCAGACAATGTAAGTGACCCTGTAGTTAACAATATAACTGTATCAGATCAGCAATTAGAATGTTTTACTCCCCTTAGAGAAACTGAATTACTTTCATTAATCTCGGCATCAAAAGCCTCAACTTGCGTACTAGATCCCTTACCTACACGTCTATTCAAACAGATAATACCTGAAGTAATTGAACCGCTGGGGGCAAGGATCTCTGGAGGAGTAGTACCTTTCCTAGTGGCCCTAGCGGCGTCCTAGACTGGTCTCCCCATGTCCAGCACCATGTGATGCGAGTCCATAGAACATCTTGGACTTATGGCATCTCCATCAGGCGGCCACTAGCCTCTCCATGGTGAAGACCGTCCGTGAGTGGCGCTTAGCCACTTCCTACTCGAGGTGCCCCTGTTATTCATAGCAAAACACGGCAGATCTAGGGGAGCATACCCCGATAAAAAACCCAACACGCTGTTGAACAATGACGTGGATATGGCTTATTACTTTCCACTGGCGGATCTGCACTGTCAACTCGGCAGCTTTTCCGGCACCTGGCAGTACTGCACGTCAATCCGGCTGCAGCTTCTGGCACTAGGCAGGGCTGTTGGTCAACCCGGCTTCAGCTCTGGCGAAAATGCAACGAGTATTCCTTACGACTGTGTCAGCTGTGCTGTCCCGTCGACCTCTGGGGTTTACTCGCCAAGGGACACTATCTTATGCCGTTTAGTGTCGTCTTTTTTAGGCACAGCCCTGCATTTAATGAGATGAGTTTTCAAAGAGTTTCAGATAATGCTACTGCGTTCAAGGTATCCGACGCCCCACGATCTATGGCAGTGGTGGAAAATATGCGAAGTCCATATGATAATGATAATGTTAATGGTTCGATTTTCAGAAGGAATGCTCCCTCTCGGAGGAGAGGCAATCAATTAAACCTGGCAGCGTGGAATGTTCGCACAACCAACGATAGTGATTCATCCATCAGGCCAGAACATGCTACTGCAATCATTTGCACAGAACTTGAGAAGGCAGGCATAGATATTTGCGCACTGAGTGAGGTCAGACGTCCAGGCACTGGAAATCTCAAGGAGAGAAGCCATACCATCTTTTGGAGCGGTGGTGAAGACAGAACAGCTGGCGTTGGCTTTGCCATCTCCAACAAACTTGGTCACATAAACCCAGCTCCTGTTAATGACAGGATAATGTCCGCCCGTGTCCCCCTTAACAACGGTGCTCATCTCACCTTGATCAGTGTCTACGCACCCACCATGCAGAGGTCACCAGTTGAAAAGGAGAGTTCCTATGGGAAACTCGGAGAGTGCTTGGTTAAAGCCAGAGGAGACAGAACGATTGTTCTCGGGGATTTCAATGCTCGTGTTGGGAAGGATTGGCAGTCTTGGCCGGCCGTCATCGGAAAGCATGGAGTAGGAAAAATGAACTCTAATGGATTGAAGCTGCTCGAATTCTGTACCCGTTTCCAACTTTCAGTAATGGGTACAATGTTTCAGCTGAAGAACCATCTTAAGAACACCTGGCAGCATATGCGCTCCAAACATTGGGATCAAATAGATCACGTGCTTGCAGACAAGGAGGCTGCGAAGATCATTAACGTGACTAAGGTCAATCCATTAGCAGACTGTTTCACAGATCACAAACTCCTCACATGCAGATGTTCGATCTCGATCAGGAACAAGAGGAAAAGGACGAAGCCACCGGCGAAACTAGACACCTCAATGAATACCGAGAAAAAAAGAGAGGCTTGAAAGATTGCTGGATGAGCAACTCCATAGCACTCCCGTTGACTCTTGAGAGGATCTGAAGAAGGTGCTTCAGGACGTCACTAAACAATCCTTTGGAAAGAAACGGTGCAGAAGCCAGGACTGGTTTGAAGATCGTGGTGAAAAGATCCAACGTCTTTTCAAGGATAAGAAACTAAACAGAGACAGGTTAGCTCTCAGGGAGGAGATTAGAAAGCTTAAGAACAACTGGTTCCAACAAAAGGCTGACGAAGCAGAGAAGTTTGCAAAGGAGAATAACCTTAGGGAGTTCTATGCAACGGTTAACGCTGTCTACGGCCCAAGACCAAGAAACCTCAACGCTGTGAGAACTAAGGATGGTGTTCTGCTTTCATCACCAGACGATATCAGAGAACGATGGGTTGAACATTTTCAAGAACTTTTGAATCAACCAATTGACGTCGACTGGAATGTACTTGACGAACTCGAACAACGTCCTCTTATTGAAGAGTTTGATGAGCCAATCAAATTGGAAGAGGTCACAACCGCTATCAAGAACATCAAGCTCAAGAAGAGTCCCGGTCCGGATGGTATACTACCTGAAGTTCTCGTTCATGGTGGACGCACTCTGGCAGCATTCCTATTGACCATCTTCAATTTGTTCTGGATATCAGCTAGATTGCCAACAGACCTGATTGACGCCATCATCTGCATCCTTTTTAAAAAGGGTGACCGCAGTGACTGTGGCAACTATCGTGGTATATCCCTCCTCAGTGTGGTAGGAAAGATTTTTGCTGACATCGTACTGCAGCGTCTTAAACGTCTAGCAGAGCTAGTGTACTCCGAATCCCAGTCAGGCTACAGAGATGGCAGAGGCACAATTGATGGCATCTTCCTACTGCGTCAAGTAATGGAAAAGTGTAGAGAGCAGAGGCAAAATCTGCATATTGCTTTCATTGACTTCACTAAGGCCTTTGATTGCGTGAACAGAGCGCTTCTCTTCAAGATCTTGGGAAAACTCGGATGCCCTGCTAAGTTCGTTCAAGTGATCAGGACGCTCTGCTCTGAAGTACACGCCAGACTGTGTATTGACGGTGAACTTTCTGACCCAATTGAGTACAACAGTGGTGTCAAACAAGGGTGCAAGCTAGCTCCTACTCTGTTTGGGATGTATGCCGCAGTTATGATCTACCTTGCTTTCAAGGACATAGACCCCGGCTACAGTATTAAGGTTCGCTTTAGATACGACGGCGACCTATTCGATCTTAGGCGCTTAAAATCAAAAGCCAAGAGTTTCACCGAATACGTACGAGAAGCTCAGTATGCAGATGATATCGCCATATTTACAAACGATGGTATTGCACTACAGTGTTTGTTATCTGCCTACAACGACCTGTCGCTGAAAATGGGGCTCAAGATCAACATCAAGAAAACAGAAACTATGAGTGTTGGTGAACAGCTGGACTTCTACACTGATGGTCACAAACTGAAGAGAGTACATCGGTTCAAATATCTAGGAAGCTGTGTGTCAAACGACTGCAAGCTAGATGATGAGATAACAGCACGGATACAGGCTGCGTCCTGTGCGATGGGGAGACTCAGGGACAGGGTTTTCGACTGCAGGGATTTGACAGTAGAAACAAAACTTAAGGTATACAATCAATGCGTCATCCCGCTGATGTTGTATGGAAGCGAAACTTGGACCCTATATCGTCACCAAATCAAGCTTTTGAGGACAATCCAGCAGCGCCACCTGAGATCCATCCTCAACATCAGATGGGACCATTTCGTCACAAACGACGAGGTGCTGGACCGCACGAAAGCCACAGATATCGAGATCTTGCTCATTGGAAATAGACTGCGCTGGCTTGGTCACGTTGCCCGTATGCCCGACAAGCGGCCTGTGAAATCACTACTGTACGGAGTTCTGAACGAGGGCACCAGGAGAGTCGGGCGCCCCCTTCTTAGATATAAAGACACGCTTAAGGACATTCTCAGGCGCGGGGGAGTCCTGCACTCTTGGAACGACACTGTCAAGGATCGCTCTGCCTGGAGAAGGTTGTCTAAAGACATCTGTAAGAAGCTGGAGGCGGACAGGAGAGAGAGAAACATGGAGCTTAGGAGAAGGAGACATGAGAAGCAAAGGAGCTAGGAACTTTAGAAAACTCTAATTGATGTGTGAATACCCGTGTCGGGTTATGGCGTATATATAATTGAACCGCTTCTAAAAATAATAAATTCTTCTCTTCGGATCAGCTATGTACCCAAATCCTTTAAACTAGCAGTTATCAAACCCCTGGGAGAGTGAACTTCTGCTCCTCTATGACCCACCACGCCTACGCCTAGATCAAAAGGTGCAGGCTATCTGCTGGTACCTCGTATAGTGAAGGCTACATCAGCGGGCGGAGCCTTTTCTTACAAAGCCCCACAGTTATGGAACAGCCTTCCAAGTAATGTTCGGGAATCAGACACAGTCTCAGTGTTTAAGTCTCGGCTGAAAACATATCTGTTTAGTCAAGCCTTGTGTTAATGGTGTTTATGAGGTAAAGGTGTAGATCTGGAGGGTCCTCAGACATAGAGTGTTTTGGTAAACTGGGATGTATGGATGCTGTCAGTCCCCACTCGCTTGCTCACTCGAGTGTGTTGACGGTGTAGTGGCTGCTGCTTTATGTCCCGGGGCCCCTCATGCCTGTGTTACCTTCTGGCTCTCCCCTTTTAGTTATGCTGTCATAGTTAGTTGCCGGAGTCCCTGCTTGTACTCAGTGCAATATGTATACTGTTCCTACTTATTCAGGTGACATTGGGCATATCTAACAACCTGCGTTTTCTCTCTCTCTCGCTCCTGTGGAGGACGGCCCCATGTGGACAGTTGAAAGTCACACCTGGAGGACACTCTGGACTCTTACAGTAATGCTTTTATGGCTGAGGACTACAGTTGTCTTGCTAACTTTAGGACTGCAGTTGTCATGAACAGTTTTGCACTCAAGTTTCCATCAATGAAGAGTTTATAACATCAACGAAACTGACTTCATGTTAAAGCTGTTAATGTTATAGTCATGCTGTCTGTTGTTGCCCAAATGAGGATGGGTTCCCTTTTGAGTCTGGTTCCTCTCGAGTGTGTAAATTTACGCATTTGAACACTAACTGATGTAAACTTTTACCTGATCGACTTCCCATCCTATAACCCGTACAGGTTACGGCACTTTTACATCTGGACTATACTGTGGAGGTTAAACTCTTTACTGTTATTATGGTTACAGCGTTTAGCCGACGCCCCAATCCAGAGAAACTTCTAGAAGAGCTTTATAGTCTCGATCAGAAACACATCATGTTATTTCACTAGATCAGGGACTAAGAGAACCTTCCAGAACATGTACTAAAAACTAATCACTTAATTTTATTGGCTTTAATTAGAGAATATAAAAAAAATAAAGAAAGTGAGCCGACACACAGAGCCATACGATGAAAACAAACGCCTCAGTTGGTGGAGGATATAGCACTTTATTATTATTGGTATAGAAGTGAGTCAGAATAAGCTCCACCCCAGTTTTTCAGCCTGCCCCCGATCACTCACTTCCTGCTCTCAGCTCTCTGTGCACTTTACCTTTTATGGAGTTTTGTGGGTGGCACTACATGCAAATGAGCTGAGTCAGGAAAACATTTACAACTGATCAATATTCACAGGCGAGCACGATGACTTTTATTAAGCAGAAAACGTGCGAGACAAACCTTCAGACGATGATTATTCCTCTACTGAACAGATGATTAAAGGGACGTTAAAGAGCTTCGATCAGACTGCGTTTATTCTGACCACACCACGGTGAACGGGTTTATTCTGATTAAACTCGCAGTGGGATGATGGATGGATGGATGGATGGATGGATGGATGGATGATTAATCTCAGTGTAACTGTAGGTGGTGATGTAATAAACATGATGTGTGTGTGGCACCTTCTCCGGTCGGCCGTTCAGGCCTCCAGATGGGAGTTGCCTCTCACACAGCCACCACCCCAACAGATCAGCATTCACCTGGTGGAGCTGACCTGTGATCGAGAGGAAACCTGTACAGCAGTAAATCTACACACACACACACACACACACAGGAAATAAAAACATGGGTTAGTGTGAGTCAGTGGACTTTCTCAGTGTGTATAAAATACAACCACAGACATCCCAACCTGCAGAAACTTATTTCAGGGAGGTGTCATGAACCCCCCCGCCCGCTGATGGGGGAAAAAAAAAAAAAAGTCATGCTGCATGACTTTTTTCCCCATCGACGGGGTTCATGACACCTCCCTGAAATGAGTTTGGATGTCTGTAAACCAATCAGGATGCTCTTTGTCGAGCATGCGCTACATGAACAGGCAGACATGCAGTCTCTCTCTCGCGCTCCCTCTCGCACTCCGTCATATGCGCGATGCAGACATTAATGTTTCGCGTGCACGCTCTGGCTCGCTTGCTCTAGATTCCGGGAGATATTCTCCAATTTGCGGGCATCAGGGAGCCGCTATCAATATGCGGGAGACTCCCAGAACTTCCCGGAGACTTGGGATGTCTGCAACCATTCAGACAGGATGAGTTCTCCAGGTGTGTGTGTGTGTGTGTGTGTGTGTGTTCTGACCTGTCCAGCATGAGACTCAGAGCCGGGTCTACAACCAAACCCTCCATCAAAGTTCATGCAGGACAAAACAAACTTCACCGCTTTATCCACATCCACTGCATCCAGCCTGCCCTGAAACACACACACACACACACTTGTTTTTTTGTTTATATTTCAGTTCAGGTATAAAGTATCTGAGTAAACACTCATCTTCCTTCATCCCTCAATCTTTTATTCATTATGACTTTTGTTCCCCATTTTCATTTCATCCATTTTTATTTTCCTCTTTCTTACTTTAGCCTTCCCGCCATCATTTTCTCTCTTTATTTAATCCCTCTTGCTCTACATTCTCTCTTTCTTCTTTCCATCAATCCATCCCTCCATCATGTTGAGCTCCTCACTCTCCTTTTTCTTAATCCCTCTTTTCTGTAATGAGTTCATTAAAAAAAATTCCCTCCTTGTCTTCAGTCAATCAAAAAGGGCGTGACCTCAGCCCATGTGACCCACCACCTCACTACTTCCTGTTCCTCTGTACAGTACCAGTTCAGCCTGACGGTGGGAAAAGGTTCTGTTTTTTAGTTCTGAGTACCTTCCTGTTAGATTTATAAATGAAAAGCGCTTGTATAATTTATTACACTTCCTCCTCCTCCTCCTTTTTATCATTATTAAAATCTTCAACCCTGCTCAGGCGGAATTAAAATAAAGTCCTGCTCATCTCACAGCCCTATAAGAGCAATCGTTATGTTTTCTGTTAAATAAATCTATGATGAAACACTCCATGTGCAGTACGGTGTGGACAGAGGCGGAGGAGGGTGTGGGGTCTGTACCAGCAGAGCGAGCGTGGCCATGGCGCAGAAGGAGAACCTGGTATCGACCTCACCTGAGGAACACAAACCAACACACGGGTCAGATTACAGCGCTTCATCACTGCTTAGACTGGTGGGCGTGGCTGTTTCAGTGGGTGTGGTTATGGAAAGCAGACAATGGATCAGTGTTACACTAAATCTCACAGTGATGTAACGGAAAAATAAGCTGTGGTATAGACACAGAGGCCACGCCCACATCACTAATTCTCACTAGCTCACTATACTTCAATGTTTATTTACCTTAAATAACACTTTCCCACTCAGACGATGCCTGCTCTCACCTGACTGGCTTACAGGCTCATTTGCATAAAGTTGAGGTCGACTGATTGTCACTAAATCAGTGATTCTCGAAAGAAAGAAAGACAAGCAAAGAAAGAAAGAACAAAAGAAAGAATTGTTTATACCCCATTTGTCTCCTGTGAATGACCCGTCCTCCTGCTGCAGTCCCCGAACGTAATCCACCACTTTATCCACATCGATCACTTTAACGCTGTCATACAGAGTCAGGATCTGCAATTCATCATCATCACCATCACCACAAACAACAACAAATAAGATGATGAAATGTTGTTAAAATTCCTGGGATTATAAATCATCCAAACCAAAACTTTATATACAACAGTTTTAAAATAACTCGCGTTTTCACAGAAATAAATAAATTATTAAATATATATTTGATTTTTAATCCATTTACTAGTTTTTTATTAATATACTTGAAGACATTTACTTTTTAAATGCAAGTATAAATTCAGTTTTTTATAAGTACATTTATTTTAACATAGTTACCTTTTTAATATCTTAATTAAGACAACTTTTGAAATACATTTAATAATAAAAGCTAGTGACCTCATAAACCAACGTTTTGACGTCACTGACATCATCATCAGAGTAAAATAAAGTGTTTTTAAGGTGATTAAGAGTCGGTTCAAGTTTCTATAAAATCCCAAGAGGTGTTCATCAAGTAAAAACCGCGGCAGGTACGGAATCAGACTGGATGTTTAATTTTGGCTTTTTTTGCTTAGACGAGTACCATCTCATAAATCAGACAGTCCAGCTGTTTCCCAGTGCGCTTTCACAGAATAATAAATAAATTACTCAAATCAGAGACGTCGAGAAGGCCATGATCAGACTGAAGCTCTCAAGTCTCAGTATTTTACCTCTTGTCTGATCATGGCCTCCTCGACATCTCTGATTTGAGTAATTTATTTATTAACTGACTCTTAGGCAGCTGGGCCATAGAAGGTTCACGCTGCACGCTGCATGCTACACGTTCACGTGAAGAACCGGACCCTGGGCCATTAAACTTCATGCTTGGATGTTCATGTGTTGCGTCTGTTCTACTTTGACCGAGTAACCAACAATATGGACTCTTCGGATGACGACGATTGCCTCATTCTGCTTTTACTGAGACAGAGGAAGAGAAAAAGGAACAGAATTTGGAGCCGAGAACACTTCCTTCTGAGAGAAACCCGTGGTGAATTTCACCGAACATTCTATAATCTGCTTGACAATCCCGATGAAGAACTATTTTTCAATTATACCATTCAATTATATTTTTTCTGAAGTTTTCCCCTGAAAGCATAGCGTTATCTCCCTAGACCCGTTCTGATTGGCTGGCGCGGCGGTGACCGCATGCATTGACTGGAATTTCCATCTTCACGCCTAGAAAAAAGTGTGCATGTTCATTTCTCGCTTCACGCGTGAAGTGTGCAGCGTGCAGCGTGCAACGTGAACGCCGTTCTATGGCCCAGAGCAAGTCATGCTACGTTTGTCCACTTTTCTTTACACGCGTGTAGCGTGCAGCATGCAGCGTGAACCTTCTATGGCCCAGCTGCCTTAATCACCTTAAAAACACTTTATTTTACTCTGATGATGATGAGGATATTGAAACATCAGTTCATGATATTGCTAGCTTTTATTATTAAATTTACCTTTTTTACTTACTTTTTAATATAAAATGTACTTCTTTCGAAATAAATGTAGAGTGTAGAGAGGATAAAACTCCTGGAGGTGTTAAAGAGCACTGGAGGCTGACGGTGGCTTTATATATGGGCTAAACCACTATTGGGAGAATGAAAGATGGTGTCACAGAGCCAGCAAATATTGGACATGGTACTAGGCAAGGTTGCTCTCTGTCACCACTTCTACGGTATTTAACATCTATGCAGAAGCGATGCTCAGAGAGGCTTTATCGGATATCAAGGAAGGCGTTTGCGTTGGTGGCCAGCTCGTCAAGACAGTCAGGTATGCGGAAGACCAGGCGACGGTAGCTAGTTCTGCTGAGGGCCTACAACACATGATGGATCGAATGATGGTTACTGCTGTGCGTTATGGTATGAGGATCAACCTGAAGAAAACGAAGATCATGAAGATTTAGGAAAAGGCCTGGTGAGCAATTTGAGATCCATCTTGAGGGTAAGAAGTTAAAACAGGTGACGCAGTTCAACTACCTCGGAAGTATTCTAACTGAAGACGATTACTGCGAAAGGGAGGTCAGATGAAGGATAGCTTGAGCGAAGGATGCCTTCTAGAGGAGAAAAGAGTTGATATCCAAGAACTTCAACTTCAGTTTGAAGAAGCGCATCATCAAAGCTCTTATCTGGAGTACCCTTACGTATGGGTGTGAAACATGGTCACGGCATAAGGACGAGATACGCAGGCTGGAGAGCTGTGAAATGTGGATGTGGAGACAAGTACTGAACATTGCCTGGTCAGACAGGATCAGTGACAAAGAGGTACTCAGGCATGCTGGGGAAGACCGTGCAATTATACACACAATCAGCAAGAGCCAAAGAGCCTGGTTTGGACACAGACTTCGGCATGGGGACCTGCTGGTCAAAGTCATGGAAGGCCGTATGGTAGGAAAGAGGCCTCCTGGGAGACGAAGAATAGGGACGCTAGATCGTATCAAGGATGGCCGCTCTTACGCAAGAGTAAAGAGACTGGCACTAACAAGAGACTTACTACAAGGCTGGACCCGCCTTAATACAGCAGAGAGAGAGAGAGAGAAATGTACAGGAAAAACGTATTTGGTTTTTCCTGCATTTTTAAACCCATTTACTTCTCTTTTTATAAATGTGTGATTTAAATGACAGTGTTTGAATCTTTAGTGTTTATAACGAACAGATAGCGTTAATGCTGCTGCTGTACAGGACAGTGGAGGAGCTGGTGTGTGTGTGTGTGTGTGTGTGTGTGTGTGAGAGAGAGACCTGCACAGCGCTCAGTGTGTACAGTAGGTGTGGGTCGTGTCCCACACTCGCGCTGATGCCTCCACACTCGTGTTGACTCGCTTTAATGAAGTCGATGATCTCATCTCGGTTCATGCGCTGCAGCTGAGACATCAGATCCATCACAGTGAGACCCCAATAAATCCCACTCATCCTCAGGTACTCCGACAGGGTGTACTCCTACACACACACACACACACACACACACATTTCATTCGCTTGTCTCTGTGAGATCATGTGGAGCCCTGAGTGTAATGATGATGATTTAAATCATGAACCTGTAACGTGACTCACGTAATCATCTTTTTTGGAGCCGTAGGCTGCGATGTAATCCACATGCTTCTCCAGGAGGAGAGTGTTCGGAGCATCAGGTTTAATCACCACATCTTTGATTTGAGTCCCCTACACACACACACACACACACACAATGTATTTAATGTCACAACTAAAGAATTTTAATTAATGACTATTTATAAACATTTAAAGACTGAACTTAGTGTTCTGTTGTTTTCTTTTATTCATGAAGAGCAGCATATAATTATTTTCTTTTACTTGCCATTTAGACCATAAAAAGAACAAAAAAAACAGAATACTGCACACTAAACTACGTGACAGCAATTCACCAATATAAACTGGTACAAATTCACTAATTATCACCATCAGAACACAGACACACTTCACAGATCAAAGCCTTGTAATAATAATAATAATATTAATAATACCACCACCATGATGGTTCAGGAACTTAATGTATCTGTTGCATGATCTGTTAAAACAGAGTTGACCAGCCCAAACAGGATGATGTGGGTTCATACAAAAGTCATGTTTTAAAGTTTTTTAACACAGTTAGAGATAAAAACCAGGAAATGAAAGCTGAAATTAAAAATAACTGGCCTTGCTGTTCCAATACTTTCAGAGGGGACTGGAGATGAGAAACTACAATCAGCAGAGACAGACACGGCACAGCACCTCGTACAGACACGGCACCTCGTACAGACACGGCACCTCGTACAGACACGGCACAAAACGGCACCTCATACAGACACGGCACATTGTACAGACACGGCACGAAACGGCACCTCATACAGACACGGCACCTCGTACAGACACGGCACGAAACGGCACCTCATACAGACACGGCACATTGTACAGACACGGCACGAAACGGCACCTCGTACAGACACAGCACCTCGTACAGACACGGCACGAAACGGCACCTCGTACAGACACGGCACGGCACCTCGTACAGACACGGCACGGCACCTCGTACAGACACGGCACGGCACCTCGTACAGACACAACACGGCAAGGCACCTCATACATACACGGCACGGCACCTCGTACAGACACGACACGGCACCTCGTACAGACACGGCACGGCCCCTCGTACAGACACGGCACGGCCCCTCGTACAGACACGGCACGGCCCCTCGTACAGACACGGCACGGCCCCTCGTACAGACACGGCACGGCCCCTCGTACAGACACGGCACGGCCCCTCGTACAGACACGGCACGGCCCCTCGTACAGACACGGCACGGCCCCTCGTACAGACACGACACGGCAAGGTACCTCGTCCAGACAAGGCACGGCACGGCACCTCGTGCAGACAAGGCACGGCACCTCGTCCAGACAAGGCACGGCACGGCACCTCGTCCAGGCAAGGCACGGCAGGGTACCTTGTCCAGACACGTCACGTCGTCCAGACACGTCACGTCACGTCGTCCAGACACGTCTACGTCACGTCATCCAGACATGTCACGTCCCCTTGTCCAGACACGTCTACGTCACGTCGTCCAGACACGTCACGTTGTCCAGACACGTCTATGTCACGTCGTCCAGACACATCACGTTGTCCAGACACGTCTATGTCACGTCGTCCAGACACGTCTATGTCACGTCGTCCAGACACATCATGTCACCCAGACACATCTACGTCACGTCGTCCAGACACGTCTAAGTCACCTCGTCCAGACACGTCTACGTCACCTCGTCCAGACACGTCTACGTCACCTCGTCCAGACACATCACCTCGTCCAGACACATCACCTCGTCCAGACACATCACTTCACCTCGTCCAGACACATCACTTCACCTCGTCCAGACACATCACCTCACCTCGTCCAGACACATCACCTCGTCCAGACACATCACTTCACCTCGTCCAGACACATCACTTCACCTCGTCCAGACACATCACGTCCCCTCGTCCAGACACATCACGTCGTCCAGACACGTCTACGTCGCGTCGTCCAGACACGTCTACGTCGCGTCGTCCAGACACGTCTACGTCGCGTCGTACAGGCACGTCTACGTCGCGTCGTCCAGGCACGTCTACATCGCGTCGTCCAGACACGTCACGTCCCGTCGTCCAGACACGACACGTCCCCTCGTCCAGACACGACACGTCCCCTCGTCCAGACACGTCGCGTCGTCCAGACACGTCGCGTCGTCCAGACACGTCGCGTCGTCCAGACACGTCTACGTCGCGTCGTCCAGACACGTCTACGTCACCTCGTCCAGACACATCACCTCGTCCAGACACATCACCTCGTCCAGACATTTCACCTCGTCCAGACACATCACTTCACCTCGTCCAGACACATCACGTCGTCCAGACACGTCTACGTCGCGTCGTCCAGACACGTCTACGTCGCGTCGTCCAGGCACGTCTACGTCGCGTCGTCCAGGCACGTCTACGTCGCGTCGTCCAGGCACGTCTACGTCCCGTCGTCCAGACACGTCACGTCCCGTAGTCCAGACACGACACGTCCCCTCGTCCAGACACGACACGTCGTCCAGACACGTCCACGTCGCGTCGTCCAGACACGTCCACGTCGCGTCGTCCAGACACGTCCACGTCGCGTCGTCCAGACACGTCTACGTCGCGTCGTCCAGACACTTCACGTCCCGTCGTCCAGACACTTCACGTCCCGTCGTCCAGACACTTCACGTCCCGTCGTCCAGACACGTCTACGTCACGTCGTCCAGACACGTCTACGTCACGTCGTCCAGACACGTCTACGTCACGTCGTCCAGACACGTCACTTCACCTCGTCCAGACACGTCACTTCACCTCGTCCAGACATGTCACCTTGTCCAGACATTTCACCTCGTCCAGACACATCACGTCCCCTCGTCCAGACACGTCACGTCATCCAGACACGTCACGTCATCCAGACACATCACGTCACATCGTCCAGACACGTCGCATCGTCCAGACACATCTACGTTGCATCGTCCAGACACGTCTACATCGCGTCGTCCAGACACGACACGTCCCGTCGTCCAGACACGACACGTCCCCTCGTCCAGACACGTCTACATCACGTCGTCCAGACACGACACGTCCCGTCGTCCAGACACGACACGTCCCCTCGTCCAGACACGACACGTCCCCTCGTCCAGACACGACACGTCCCCTCGTCCAGACACGACACGTCCCCTCATCCAGACACGACACGTCCCCTCGTCCAGACATTTCACCTCGTCAAGACACGTCATGTCGTCCAGACACGTCTACGTGGCGTCATCCAGAAACGTCTACGTCGTGTCGTCCAGAAACGTCTACGTCCCCTCGTCCAGACACGTCTACGTCCCCTCGTCCAGACACGTCTACGTCCCCTCGTCCAGACACGACACGACACGTCCCCTCGTCCAGACACGACACGTCACGTCCCCTCGTCCAGACACGACACGTCACGTCACGTCGTCCAGACACGTCACGTCGTTCAGACACGTCTACGTCCCCTCGTCCAGACACGTCTACGTCCCCTCGTCCAGACACGACACGTCACGTCCCCTCGTCCAGACACGACACGTCACGTCCCCTCGTCCAGACACGACACGTCACGTCCCCTCGTCCAGACACGTCATGTCGTCCAGACACATCAGGACACCTCGCCCAGACACGTCACCTCGTCCAGACACATCACGTCACCTCGTCCAGACACATCACGTCCCTTCGTCCAGACACGACACGTCACGTCCCCTTGTCCAGACACGTCACCTCGTCCAGACACGTCACGTCCCTTCGTCCAGACACGACACGTCACGTCCCCTCGTCCAGACACGTCCCCTCGGCCAGACACGTGTCTGGACGACGTTACGTGTCTGGACGAGGGGACGTGTCTGGACGAGGGGACGTGACGTGTCGTGTCTGGACGAGGGGACGTGACGTGTCTGGACGAGGGGACGTGACGTGCCGAGTCTGGACGAGGGGACGTGCCGAGTCTGGACGAGGGAACGTGCCGTGCCAAGTCTGGACGAGGGGACGTGCCGTGCCGAGTCTGGACGAGGGGACGTGCCGTGTCTGGACGACGTGACGTGATGTCACGTCGTCCAGACTCGGCACGTCCCCTCGTCCAGACACGTCACGTCACGGCACCTCGTCCAGACACGTCACGTCACCTCGTCCAGACACGTCACGTCACGTCACCTCGTCCAGACACGTCACGTCACCTCGTCCAGACACGTCACGTCACCTCGTCCAGACACGTCACGTCACGTCACGTCACCTCGTCCAGACACGTCACGGCACCTCGTCCAGACACGTCACGTTACCTCGTCCAGACACGTCACGTCACCTCGTCCAGACACGTCACGTCACCTCGTCCAGACACGTCACGTCACGTCACCTCGTCCAGACACGTCACGTCACGTCACCTCGTCCAGACACGTCACGTCACCTCGTCCAGACACGTCACGTCACCTCGTCCAGACACGTCACCTCGTCCAGACACTGCACGTCACCTCGTCCAGACACGTCACGTCACCTCGTCCAGACACGTCACGTCACGTCACCTCGTCCAGACACGTCACGTCACGTCACCTCGTCCAGACACGTCACGTCACGTCACCTCGTCCAGACACGTCACGTCACGTCACCTCGTCCAGACACGTCACGTCACGTCACCTCGTCCAGACACGTCACGTCACGTCACCTCGTCCAGACACGTCACGTCACGGCACCTCGTCCAGACACGTCACGTCACGGCACCTCGTCCAGACACGTCACGTCACGGCACCTCGTCCAGACACGTCACGTCACGGCACCTCGTCCAGACACTGCACGTCACGTCACCTCGTCCAGACACTGCACGTCACGTCACCTCGTCCAGACACGGCACGGCCCCTCGTACAGACACGGCACGGCCCCTCGTACAGACACGGCACGGCCCCTCGTACAGACACGGCACGGCCCCTCGTACAGACACGGCACGGCCCCTCGTACAGACACGGCACGGCACCTCGTACAGACACGGCACGGCACCTCGTCCAGACACGTCACGGCACCTCGTCCAGACACGACACGGCACCTCGTCCAGACACGGCACGGCACCTCGTCCAGACACGGCACGGCACCTCGTCCAGACACGGCACGGCACCTCGTCCAGACACGGCACGGCACCTCGTACAGACACGGCACGGCACCTCGTACAGACACGGCACGGCACCTCGTACAGACACGGCACGGCCCCTCGTACAGACACGGCACGGCCCCTCGTACAGACACGGCACGGCCCCTCGTACAGACACGGCACGGCACCTCGTACAGACACGACACGGCACGGCACCTCGTACAGACACGACACGGCACCTCGTCCAGACACGACACGGCACCTCGTCCAGACACGACACGGCACCTCGTCCAGACACGGCACGGCACCTCGTCCAGACACGGCACGGCACCTCGTACAGACACGGCACGGCACCTCGTACAGACACGGCACGGCACCTCGTACAGACACGGCACGGCCCCTCGTACAGACACGGCACGGCCCCTCGTACAGACACGGCACGGCCCCTCGTATAGACACGGCACGGCCCCTCGTACAGACACGGCACGGCCCCTCGTACAGACACGGCACGGCACCTCGTACAGACACTGCATGGCAAGGTACCTCGTACATACACGATACGGCACGGCACAGCCCTTTGTACAGACACGGCACGGCACCTCGTACAGACACGACACGGCACCTCGTACAGACACGACACGGCACGGCACCTCGTACAGACACGGCACGGCACCTCGTACAGACACGACACGGCACCTCGTCCAGACACGACACGGCACCTCGTCCAGACACGACACGGCACCTCGTCCAGACACGACACGGCACCTCGTCCAGACACGACACGGCACCTCGTCCAGACACGACACGGCACCTCGTCCAGACACGTCACGTCCCCTCGTCCAGACATTTCACCTCGTCAAGACACGTCATGTCGTCCAGACACGTCTACGTGGCGTCATCCAGAAACGTCTACGTCGTGTCGTCCAGAAACGTCTACGTCCCCTCGTCCAGACACGTCTACGTCCCCTCGTCCAGACACGTCTACGTCCCCTCGTCCAGACACGTCTACGTCCCCTCGTCCAGACACGACACGTCCCCTCGTCCAGACACGACACGTCACGTCCCCTCGTCCAGACACGACACGTCACGTCCCCTCGTCCAGACACGTCACGTCACGTCCCCTCGTCCAGACACGTCACGTCGTCCAGACACGTCTACGTCCCCTCGTTCAGACACGTCTACGTCCCCTTGTCCAGACACGTCTACGTCCCCTCGTCCAGACACGACACGTCCCCTCGTCCAGACACGACACGTCCCCTCGTCCAGACACGTCATGTCGTCCAGACACGTCATGTCGTCCAGACACATCAGGACACCTCGCCCAGACACGTCACCTCGTCCAGACACATCACGTCACCTCGCCCAGACACGTCACCTCGTCCCTTCGTCCAGACACGACACGTCACGTCCCCTCGTCCAGACACGTCACCTCGTCCAGACACGTCACGTCCCTTCGTCCAGACACGACACGTCACGTCCCCTCGTCCAGACACGACACGTCACGTCCCCTCGTCCAGACACGTCCCCTCGTCCAGACACGTCACGTCGTCCAGACACGTGTCTGGACGACATGACGTGTCTGGACGAGGGGACGTGACGTGACGTGTCTGGACGAGGGGACGTGACGTGCCGAGTCTGGACGAGGGGACGTGACGTGCCGAGTCTGGACGAGGGGCCGTGCCGTGCCGAGTCTGGACGAGGGGACGTGCCGTGCCGAGTCTGGACGACGTGACGTGATGTCACGTCGTCCAGACTCGGCACGTCCCCTCGTCCAGACACGTCACGTCACGGCACCTCGTCCAGACACGTCACGTCACGGCACCTCGTCCAGACACGTCACGTCACGTCACCTCGTCCAGACACGTCACGTCACGTCACCTCGTCCAGACACGTCACGTCACGTCACCTCGTCCAGACACGTCACGTCACCTCGTCCAGACACGTCACGTCACGTCACCTCGTCCAGACACGTCACGTCACGTCACCTCGTCCAGACACGTCACGTCACCTCGTCCAGACACGGCACGTCACCTCGTCCAGACACGGCACGGCCCCTCGTACAGACACGGCACGGCCCCTCGTACAGACACGGCACGGCCCCTCGTACAGACACGGCACGGCCCCTCGTACAGACACGGCACGGCACCTCGTACAGACACGACACGGCACCTCGTACAGACACGACACGGCACGGCACCTCGTACAGACACGACACGGCACCTCGTCCAGACACGACACGGCACCTCGTCCAGACACGACACGGCACCTCGTCCAGACACGGCACGGCACCTCGTACAGACACGGCACGGCCCCTCGTACAGACACGGCACGGCACCTCGTACAGACACGGCACGGCCCCTCGTACAGACACGGCACGGCCCCTCGTACAGACACGGCACGGCCCCTCGTACAGACACGGCACGGCACCTCGTACAGACACTGCATGGCAAGGTACCTCATACATACACGATACGGCACGGCACAGCCCTTTGTACAGACACGGCACGGCACCTCGTACAGACACGACACGGCACCTCGTACAGACACGACACGGCACGGCACCTCGTACAGACACGACACGGCACCTCGTACAGACACGACACGGCACCTCGTCCAGACACGACACGTCCCCTCGTCCAGACACGTCACGTCCCCTCGTCCAGACATTTCACCTCGTCAAGACACGTCATGTCGTCCAGACACGTCTACGTGGCGTCATCCAGAAACGTCTACGTGGTGTCGTCCAGAAACGTCTACGTCCCCTCGTCCAGACACGTCTACGTCCCCTCGTCCAGACACGTCTACGTCCCCTCGTCCAGACACGACACGTCACGTCCCCTCGTCCAGACACGTCACGTCACGTCCCCTCGTCCAGACACGTCACGTCACCTCGTCCAGACACGTCACGTCACGTCACCTCGTCCAGACACGTCACGTCCCCTCGTCCAGACACGTCACGTCCCCTCGTCCAGACACGTCACGTCCCCTCGTCCAGACACGTCACGTCCCCTCGTCCAGACACGTCACGTCACGGCACCTCGTCCAGACACGTCACGTCACGTCCCCTCGTCCAGACACGTCACGTCGTCCAGACACGTCTACGTCCCCTCGTTCAGACACGTCTACGTCCCCTTGTCCAGACACGTCTACGTCCCCTCGTCCAGACACGACACGTCCCCTCGTCCAGACACGTCATGTCGTCCAGACACATCAGGACACCTCGCCCAGACACGTCACCTCGTCCAGACACATCACGTCACCTCGCCCAGACACGTCACCTCGTCCCTTCGTCCAGACACGACACGTCACGTCCCCTCGTCCAGACACGTCACCTCGTCCAGACACGTCACGTCCCTTCGTCCAGACACGACACGTCACGTCCCCTCGTCCAGACACGTCCCCTCGTCCAGACACGTCACGTCGTCCAGACACGTGTCTGGACGACATGACGTGTCTGGACGAGGGGACGTGACGTGACGTGTCTGGACGAGGGGACGTGACGTGCCGAGTCTGGACGAGGGGCCGTGCCGTGCCGAGTCTGGACGAGGGGCCGTGCCGTGCCGAGTCTGGACGAGGGGACGTGCCGTGCCGAGTCTGGACGAGGGGACGTGCCGTGCCGAGTCTGGACGAGGGGACGTGCCGTGCCGAGTCTGGACGAGGGGACGCGCCGTGTCTGGACGACGTGACGTGATGTCACGTCGTCCAGACTCGGCACGTCCCCTCGTCCAGACACGTCACGTCACGGCACCTCGTCCAGACACGTCACGTCACGGCACCTCGTCCAGACACGTCACGTCACGTCACCTCGTCCAGACACGTCACGTCACGTCACCTCATCCAGACACGTCACGTCACGGCACCTCGTCCAGACACGTCACGTCACGGCACCTCGTCCAGACACGTCACGTCACGGCACCTCGTCCAGACACGTCACGGCACCTCGTCCAGACACGTCACGGCACCTCGTCCAGACACGTCACGTCACGGCACCTCGTCCAGACACGTCACGTCACGGCACCTCGTCCAGACACGTCACGTCACCTCGTCCAGACACGTCACGTCACCTCGTCCAGACACGTCACGTCACGTCACCTCGTCCAGACACGTCACGTCACGTCACGTCACCTCATCCAGACACGTCACGTCACGTCGTCCAGACACGTCACGTCACGTCACGGCACCTCGTCCAGACACGTCACGTCACGGCACCTCGTCCAGACACGTCACGTCACGGCACCTCGTCCAGACACGTCACGTCACGGCACCTCGTCCAGACACGTCACGGCACCTCGTCCAGACACGTCACGGCACCTCGTCCAGACACGTCACGGCACCTCGTCCAGACACGTCACGGCACCTCGTCCGACACGTCACGTCACCTCGTCCAGACACGTCACGGCACCTCGTCCGACACGTCACGTCACCTCGTCCAGACACGTCACGTCACCTCGTCCAGACACGTCACGGAACGGCACCTCGTCCAGACACGTCACGTCCCCTCGTCCAGACACGTCACGTCCCCTCGTCCAGACACGTCTACGTCCCCTCGTCCAGACACGTCTACGTCCCCTCGTCCAGACACGACACGTCCCCTCGTCCAGACACGACACGTCACGTCCCCTCGTCCAGACACGACACGTCACGTCCCCTCGTCCAGACACGTCACGTCACGTCCCCTCGTCCAGACACGTCACGTCGTCCAGACACGTCTACGTCCCCTCGTTCAGACACGTCTACGTCCCCTTGTCCAGACACGTCTACGTCCCCTCGTCCAGACACGACACGTCCCCTCGTCCAGACACGACACGTCCCCTCGTCCAGACACGTCATGTCGTCCAGACACGTCATGTCGTCCAGACACATCAGGACACCTCGCCCAGACACGTCACCTCGTCCAGACACATCACGTCACCTCGCCCAGACACGTCACCTCGTCCCTTCGTCCAGACACGACACGTCACGTCCCCTCGTCCAGACACGTCACCTCGTCCAGACACGTCACGTCCCTTCGTCCAGACACGACACGTCACGTCCCCTCGTCCAGACACGACACGTCACGTCCCCTCGTCCAGACACGTCCCCTCGTCCAGACACGTCACGTCGTCCAGACACGTGTCTGGACGACATGACGTGTCTGGACGAGGGGACGTGACGTGACGTGTCTGGACGAGGGGACGTGACGTGCCGAGTCTGGACGAGGGGACGTGACGTGCCGAGTCTGGACGAGGGGCCGTGCCGTGCCGAGTCTGGACGAGGGGACGTGCCGTGCCGAGTCTGGACGACGTGACGTGATGTCACGTCGTCCAGACTCGGCACGTCCCCTCGTCCAGACACGTCACGTCACGGCACCTCGTCCAGACACGTCACGTCACGGCACCTCGTCCAGACACGTCACGTCACGGCACCTCGTCCAGACACGTCACGTCACGTCACCTCGTCCAGACACGTCACGTCACGTCACCTCGTCCAGACACGTCACGTCACGTCACCTCGTCCAGACACGTCACGTCACGTCACCTCGTCCAGACACGTCACGTCACGGCACCTCGTCCAGACACGTCACGTCACCTCGTCCAGACACGGCACGTCACCTCGTCCAGACACGGCACGGCCCCTCGTACAGACACGGCACGGCCCCTCGTACAGACACGGCACGGCCCCTCGTACAGACACGGCACGGCCCCTCGTACAGACACGGCACGGCACCTCGTACAGACACGACACGGCACCTCGTACAGACACGACACGGCACGGCACCTCGTCCAGACACGACACGGCACCTCGTCCAGACACGACACGGCACCTCGTCCAGACACGACACGGCACCTCGTCCAGACACGGCACGGCACCTCGTACAGACACGGCACGGCCCCTCGTACAGACACGGCACGGCACCTCGTACAGACACGGCACGGCCCCTCGTACAGACACGGCACGGCCCCTCGTACAGACACGGCACGGCCCCTCGTACAGACACGGCACGGCACCTCGTACAGACACTGCATGGCAAGGTACCTCATACATACACGATACGGCACGGCACAGCCCTTTGTACAGACACGGCACGGCACCTCGTACAGACACGACACGGCACCTCGTACAGACACGACACGGCACGGCACCTCGTACAGACACGACACGGCACCTCGTACAGACACGACACGGCACCTCGTCCAGACACGACACGTCCCCTCGTCCAGACACGACACGTCCCCTCGTCCAGACACGTCACGTCCCCTCGTCCAGACATTTCACCTCGTCAAGACACGTCATGTCGTCCAGACACGTCTACGTGGCGTCATCCAGAAACGTCTACGTGGTGTCGTCCAGAAACGTCTACGTCCCCTCGTCCAGACACGTCTACGTCCCCTCGTCCAGACACGTCTACGTCCCCTCGTCCAGACACGACACGTCACGTCCCCTCGTCCAGACACGTCACGTCACGTCCCCTCGTCCAGACACGTCACGTCACCTCGTCCAGACACGTCACGTCACGTCACCTCGTCCAGACACGTCACGTCCCCTCGTCCAGACACGTCACGTCCCCTCGTCCAGACACGTCACGTCCCCTCGTCCAGACACGTCACGTCACGGCACCTCGTCCAGACACGTCACGTCACGTCCCCTCGTCCAGACACGTCACGTCGTCCAGACACGTCTACGTCCCCTCGTTCAGACACGTCTACGTCCCCTTGTCCAGACACGTCTACGTCCCCTCGTCCAGACACGACACGTCCCCTCGTCCAGACACGTCATGTCGTCCAGACACATCAGGACACCTCGCCCAGACACGTCACCTCGTCCAGACACATCACGTCACCTCGCCCAGACACGTCACCTCGTCCCTTCGTCCAGACACGACACGTCACGTCCCCTCGTCCAGACACGTCACCTCGTCCAGACACGTCACGTCCCTTCGTCCAGACACGACACGTCACGTCCCCTCGTCCAGACACGTCCCCTCGTCCAGACACGTCACGTCGTCCAGACACGTGTCTGGACGACATGACGTGTCTGGACGAGGGGACGTGACGTGACGTGTCTGGACGAGGGGACGTGACGTGCCGAGTCTGGACGAGGGGCCGTGCCGTGCCGAGTCTGGACGAGGGGCCGTGCCGTGCCGAGTCTGGACGAGGGGACGTGCCGTGCCGAGTCTGGACGAGGGGACGTGCCGTGCCGAGTCTGGACGAGGGGACGTGCCGTGCCGAGTCTGGACGAGGGGACGCGCCGTGTCTGGACGACGTGACGTGATGTCACGTCGTCCAGACTCGGCACGTCCCCTCGTCCAGACACGTCACGTCACGGCACCTCGTCCAGACACGTCACGTCACGGCACCTCGTCCAGACACGTCACGTCACCTCGTCCAGACACGTCACGTCACGTCACCTCATCCAGACACGTCACGTCACGGCACCTCGTCCAGACACGTCACGTCACGGCACCTCGTCCAGACACGTCACGTCACGGCACCTCGTCCAGACACGTCACGGCACCTCGTCCAGACACGTCACGGCACCTCGTCCAGACACGTCACGGCACCTCGTCCAGACACGTCACGTCACGGCACCTCGTCCAGACACGTCACGTCACGGCACCTCGTCCAGACACGTCACGTCACCTCGTCCAGACACGTCACGTCACCTCGTCCAGACACGTCACGTCACCTCGTCCAGACACGTCACGTCACGTCACCTCGTCCAGACACGTCACGTCACGTCACCTCGTCCAGACACGTCACGTCACGTCACGTCACCTCATCCAGACACGTCACGTCACGTCGTCCAGACACGTCACGTCACGTCACGGCACCTCGTCCAGACACGTCACGTCACGGCACCTCGTCCAGACACGTCACGTCACGGCACCTCGTCCAGACACGTCACGTCACGGCACCTCGTCCAGACACGTCACGGCACCTCGTCCAGACACGTCACGGCACCTCGTCCAGACACGTCACGGCACCTCGTCCAGACACGTCACGGCACCTCGTCCGACACGTCACGTCACCTCGTCCAGACACGTCACGGCACCTCGTCCGACACGTCACGTCACCTCGTCCAGACACGTCACGTCACCTCGTCCAGACACGTCACGGAACGGCACCTCGTCCAGACACGTCACGTCCCCTCGTCCAGACACGTCACGTCCCCTCGTCCAGACACGTCACGTCCCCTCGTCCAGACACGTCACGGCACCTCGTCCAGACACGTCACGGCACCTCGTCCGACACGTCACGGCACCTCGTCCGACACGTCACGGCACCTCGTCCAGACACTGCACGTCAAGTCACCTCGTCCAGACACGTCACGTCACCTCGTCCAGACACGGCACGGAACGGCACCTCGTCCAGACACGGCACGGAACGGCACCTCGTACAGACACGGCACGGAACGGCACCTCGTACAGACACGGCACGGAACGGCACCTCGTACAGACACGGCACGGAACGGCACCTCGTACAGACATGACACAATCAGCTGAACAGTGATTAATGATTTAATGTGCTTGTCTGATAAAGGTGTGGTTGTGTCAGGTATAACAGACTTGTTTCTAGAACAGCTTGTAAACTGAAAATCATAGACAGGATGAATGTGTGCATCATTTTATTACCCACTGCTTCCTCATCTAACTGCAGATTTATAAAGTTGCT
The DNA here is from genome assembly GCF_027579695.1 of Neoarius graeffei. NCBI lineage: Eukaryota > Metazoa > Chordata > Actinopteri > Siluriformes > Ariidae > Neoarius > Neoarius graeffei. The sequence goes on from NC_083585.1 coordinate 70,604,304, forward strand.
CAGTGTTGTTTATTTCACCGACATTCCTCACCGAGAGTTGGTTATTTGCAGATCTGCTTTATTTTTATCTTGTTAATAAACACATAGGCACTTTATAACCTGTACACTGTACATCTGTCTGTAATCTAAATGCTCTTCTAGTGAACATTATTTTTCATCAGTTGTGTGTTGAATCCCAGACACAGACAAAATAATACTTTCAATATAATGTAAACCTGTGTGTATAGGCATAAATTTAATTTTACTGCAGAACTCGTATGTCCACTTTATTTTACTGGAAATCCTAATAAATATACCCTGTTTAATTCCCTTTCTCCCTCAGACCGCCGCAGCGCCAGCGCTCTTCACTCAGCGGCTCTGCAGTCAGCGGGTTTATCACCTTCCTTTCAGCGGGTTTAATACAGCTGTGTCTGATTTTAATCACTGTTTTTAAACATCTTTTCACTCATCTGTAATAACGGCTTGTTTTAAACCTTACAATAACTGAAATAAAACACAAATCCGCTGATTAGTTCCGATCACTCACCATCCTCACAGTGAAGCAGCGAGCCGTCGCACACAAAACACGTCACTGCTGCACCGGAAGTGAATTCCGCCATTACACTCATGGAAATTTATAACGTCTTCTGTTATTATTTATTGTTGTAAATTTATATACACGTTTTTTGTAAAAAATAAATAAATATATATACACTGTTTATATTACTGTATTTAATTTGGTGTGTGTTTTTTTGGACGAAGTTATTGATTTATACAAGAACACAACACATCTCATCTCATTATCTGTAGCCGCTTTATCCTGTTCTACAGGGTCGCAGGCGAGCTGGATCCTATCCCAGCTGACTACGGGCGAAAGGCGGGGTTCACCCTGGACAAGTCGCCAGGTCATCACAGGGCTGACACATAGACACAGACAACCATTCACACTCACATTCACACCTACGCTCAATTTAGAGTCACCAGTTAACCTAACCTGCATGTCTTTGGACTGTGGGGGAAACCGGAGCACCCGGAGGAAACCCACGCGGACACGGGGAGAACATGCAAACTCCGCACAGAAAGGCCCTCGCCGGCCACGGGGCTCGAACCCGGACCTTCTTGCTGTGAGGCGACAGCGCTAACCACTACACCACCGTGCCGCCCCCAATACAACACAACACAATACAAAACAACACAATACAACACAACACAACACAATACAAAACAACACAACAACACAATACAACACAAAACAACATAACACAACCTCTCGTAGAGGAAAAACAACAACCACATTTCACAGACTTTTTTATAGGCTATGGTACAACAAAAGAAAAGCTAGGGGAAATAATAATAATAATAATAATAATAATAAAATGGAGCTACACTATACAACTGGAAATAGGTTAAAACAATAATGACTTAGAAATCTGATGAGAAATACTTCCAGCCACCTTCCAGTCTTTTAAACTAAGTAATACAGAATAGTACGATTTTAATTTAGACTTAGATAACCTTTGTGGGGCGGCACGGTGGTGTAGTGGTTAGCGCTGTCGCCTCACAGCAAGAAGGTCCGGGTTCGAGCCCCGTGGCCGGCGAGGGCCTTTCTGTGCGGAGTTTGCATGTTCTCCCCGTGTCCGCGTGGGTTTCCTCCGGGTGCTCCGGTTTCCCCCACAGTCCAAAGACATGCAGGTTAGGTTAACTGGTGACTCTAAATTGAGCGTAGGTGTGAATGTGAGTGTGAATGGTTGTCTGTGTCTATGTGTCAGCCCTGTGATGACCTGGCGACTTGTCCAGGGTGAACCCCACCTTTCGCCCGTAGTCAGCTGGGATAGGCTCCAGCTTGCCTGCGACCCTGTAGAAGGATAAAGCGGCTACAGATAATGAGATGAGATGAGATAATAATAATAATAATAAACAGGATGAAAACAATAGGGCTTAGGCCTGCATCTCCATGCTTGGGCCATAATAATAATAATAATAATAATAATAATAATAAAAATAATAATAATAAACAGGACAAAAACAATAGGGTTCTAATAATAAAAAGAAGACTCCTTATGAATACAATAGGGCCTTGCACCTCCTGTGCTCGGGCCCTAATAAAAAGAAGACTCCTTATGAATACAATAGGGCATTGCACCTCCTGTGCTCGGGCCCTAATAAAAAGAAGACTCCTTATGAATACAATAGGGCATTGCACCTCCTGTGCTCGGGCCCTAATAAAAAGAAGACTCCTTATGAATACAATAGGGCATTGCACCTCCTGTGCTCGGGCCCTAATAAAAAGAAGAATCCTTATGAATACAATAGGGCCTTGCACCTCCGGTGCAGTCACCTCTGATGGACACCAGAGGCCTTGCACCTCCAGTGCTCGGGCCCTAAAACAAAACAAAACAAAACAAAACAAAAAAAAACCCACACAAAAAGAGGCCAAAATAAGAGACACTGATAAAACTGGAATAGTCCTGATAGCAGAGAAAAAAAATATTATCAATGAATTAGCATACCACAAAACTAAAATTAAAAGTGCAAAAGTTCACTTTTTGGGCGGCACGGTGGTGTAGTGGTTAGCACTGTCGCCTCACAGCAAGAAGGTCCGGGTTCGAGCCCCGTGGCCGGCGAGGGCCTTTCTGTGTGGAGTTTGCATGTTCTCCCCGTGTCCGTGTGGGTTTCCTCCGGGTGCTCCGGTTTCCCCCACAGTCCAAAGACATGCAGGTTAGGTTAACTGGTGACTCTAAATTGAGCGTAGGTGTGAATGTGAGTGTGAATGGTTGTCTGTGTCTATGTGTCAGCCCTGTGATGACCTGGCGACTTGTCCAGGGTGAACCCCGCCTTTCACCCGTAGTCAGCTGGGATAGGATCCAGCTCGCCTGCGACCCTGTAGAACAGGATAAAGCGGCTACAGATAATGAGATGAGATGAGATGAGATTAATTTGGGCTTGGTCTTCGACGATGGATCCATCTATTTTCAATTTATGCATTTTCTTTTTTGACTGTCTGTTTCTCAAGGTTAAAAAAATAGGAAGTGTTTTTCCCCCTTCTTCAATCCAGCAGGCTCTAGATCGTATAAAGGTACCCTTTGTTTTTTCTAAATATAAATTGTCTAATTCACTTTGTCACTTTTTTAATTCAGCAAGTTCCTCTCCTGTCAGCTCAGTTTTTTCACAGAGATTATTAATATTAATAACAATGTTTTGTTGCTTCTGTTTTTTCAGTTTAGAGGAATTTTTACTCGTCACAATTGCAAGTTCTCTTATCTTAAATTTTAGCCATTCCCATTTAGTAACAGATGACATCTCCAAGGTAGCAATCTCCGTTTTTAGCCGTCTAACCTCCTTGAAAAAATAAGTATCGTCCAGAAGAGTATTATTGAATTTCCAAATATGATTCAGTCCAGGTTCAGATCCTGAAAACAGAAGAATTAATGTGATAACGCAATGATTGGTCAAGGGTGAAGCAGAAATATCACATTTAGTGACATAATTTACTAAAGGATTAGAAATGAGCCAGTAGCCTATTCTTGAACTTTGACCATTGCCAGATGCATTAAACCAGGTAACCTGGGTCGTTCTGGGATTTTTCTCCCTCCAGTAATCAACCAAATTTGCAGTATTTATCAATTCAGCAATGAGAGCATCATATTTGTGACATTGTGCCCTGGCAGGGTTTCTGTCTAACCAAAAATCAGGCACCAAATTGAAGTCTCCTCTAATTATGATTTTGTCAGTTGAATAAGATCTCATACAATCTTTAATTAATTTACACAAGTCTGGGATAAATGTTTTGTTTTTAGATTAGATTAGATTAGATTAGATTAGATTAGATTAGATTAGATTAGATTAGATTAGATTAGATTAGATTAGATTAGATAAAACTTTATTGATCCCTTTGGGAGGGTTCCCTCAGGGAAATTAAGATTCCAGCAGCATCATTACAGATAAACAGATAAAGAAATAGAGAAAATTTCGAGATAAATTAAAATAAATTAAGTATTTACATATACAAATATAAAAAGAATAAGATATGGGGACGAGAGGAAGGGGGAGGGGGAAGGAGGGGAAAAAAGGTGGGGGGAAGGGGGGTGTGGCAGCAGGAGAGATATTGCACTTTATATTACACATTATATTGCACATTGTCCGGTATTGCTTATTGTCAGGCTCGGCTACTGCTCCTTCCCGTCCTCTGTCCTCCTGTTCCCCCTCCTCCCCCCCAGAGAGGAGTTGTACAGTCTGATGGCGTGAGGGACAAAGGAGTTTTTGAGTCTGTTCGTCCTGCACTTGGGAAGGAGCATTCTGTCACTGAACAGGCTCCTCTGGTTGCTGATGACGGTGTGCAGAGGGTGACTGGCATCGTCCATGATGTTCAATAGTTTGTCCATAGACCTCTTCTCTGCCACCATCACCAGAGAGTCCAGCTTCATGCTGACCACAGAGCCGGCCCGCCTGATCAGTTTGCCCAGCCTGGATGTGTCCTTCTTGGATGTGCTACCCCCCCCCAGCACACCACGGTGTAAAACAGGACACTGGCGACCACAGACTGATAGAACATCCACAGGAGTTTCCTGCAGATGTTAAAGGACCACAGCCTTCTAAGGAAGTATAGCCTGCTCTGTCCCTTCCTGTATAAGTGATTGGTGTTGAAAGTCCAGTCCAGCTTGCTGTCCAGCCACAGCCCGAGGTACTTGTAGGAATCCACAGCCTCCACCTCGACTCCCTCGATCAGAACTGGTCATGACCTTGGTCTGGACCTCCCAAAGTCAATGACCAGCTCCTTGGTCATCGAGGTGTTGAGCTGCAGATGGTTCCTGTTGCACCACACAGCAAAGTCCCTCACCAGGCTCCTATACTCCTCCTCTCTGTCGTCACTGATACACCCAATGATGGCTGTGTCATCTGCAAACTTCTGAATGTGACACAGCTCTGAGTTGTAGCAGAAGTCCGTGGTGTACAGGGTGAAGAGAAGAGGGGCCGGCACCATGCCCTGGGGTGCTCCGGTGCTGCTAATCACAGTGTCAGACATGATGTCCTTCAACTTGACGTACTGTGGCCTGTCAGTGAGGTAGCTGGAGATCCAGGTGACCAGGCAGGGGTCCACTCGCATCCTGTTCAGTTTGTCCTGAAGCAATAGGGGCTGGATGGTGTTGAAGGCACTCGAGAAGTCCAAGAAGAGGATCCTCACTGTGCCATTTCCCTTATCCACATGCGAGTGGGCTCGGTGTAGCAGGTAGAGGATGGTGTCTTCCACACCGACACCTGCCCGGTATGCAAACTGCAGACAGTCCTGGGCATGTTGTACCTGGGGTCTGAGGAAGCTGAGGAAGAGCCGCTCCAACGTCTTCATCAGATGTGAAGTGAGTGCCACTGGTCGGAAGTCGTTCAGCTTGCTGGGCCGATTCTTTTTGGGAACTGGAACGATGCATGATGTCTTCCAGAGGGTGGGCACTCTCCCCAGCTGCAGGCTGAGGCTGAAGATGTGTTGGAGTGGTTCACCCAGTTCAGCAGCACAGGTCTTCAGTAGTCGGGGACACACCTTGTCTGGGCCTGCTGCTTTCCTGGGGTGAAGCTTCCTCAGTTGACCTCTGACCTGGTCTGCAGTGATGCATGGAGGAGTCTGTGTTGAGGTGGGGGAGGAGGAAGAGGAGGAGGGGGCTGCTGTGATGACTGGGGGGAGGTGTGTTGAGGGAAGAAGGAGAGATGGCTGCAGTGAGGGGGAGGGTGGGGGGGACGTGGGCTGGTTGAACCGATTGAAAAAGTAATTCAACTCGTTCGCCCTCTCCACTGTCCCCTCAACGACTCTGGTCTTTGTGTTGTGGCCTGTGATGGTTTTCACACCTTCCCAGACCTCCCTCATGCTGTTCTCCTTCAGCTTCTGCTCCACCTTTCTCCTGTAGCTGTCCTTAGCTTCCCTCATGCAGCGTTTCACCTCCTGCTGTGCTGCTTTCATTGCCTCCCTGTCCCTGCTCCTGAAGGCAGCCTTCTTCCTGTTGAGGACAGCTTTGACTTCCTGTGTTACCCATGGCTTGTTATTAGGGTAACACCGTACAGTCTTAGCGGGGGAGACCACGTCTGCCCTTTTACGTATGGGCGCTATGTGAGACGGCTGCCTCTCCAGTAGCTCTGTAGTTTTTAGCTCTTTAAACCTCTTTTTTCCACCTTTTTTTACTTTTCTGTTCTTCTTATGAAGACATAGTGTGTTTTACTATATAACATGGATATATTTAACTTTAACACGCAACCAGGAGCCAGTTTTTTCACTTATTCGATAAATACAAATCAAAATTATTTTATCTTCATTTATGTCAGCAATCACCATCAACCAATAACCGTTAATGTCACTAATGTGGTTGATTACTTTTCCAGGAAATCTGTAAAATAGGATCATAACACACGCTGAGTGTGATGTCCCATGACTGAAGAAAACAGAATCACCCCACTGTAGCTTCCAAAAATAAAAAAATATATATATATAATAAATAAAAAATTTAAAATAAATAAATAAAACAAACACTGTTAGCTTTTTGCTCTTTACAAAAAGCCCCCTAGCATTTAACGACATCACAGACAACAGAACTGTAGATAGTCTTTGAGTAAAGCGTAAGAATTTAAAGATGTGCAGGAATGAGTCTTTATGTCCTTAACAGAAAAAATACGGTGCAATTTATATTCAGGACTTGCCCAATAAAATAAAAGAAAAAAGAAAACGTTAGAAAATGCTTGTGTGAGTGAGCTTTGCTTGCTTAGGGTCCACTCTCTGATTGTTAATCAGTCTGATTGTTAATCCTTCTTTCAGGAACGCTCTCTGACCTCTCTTTCTAGCATCCTGTACCAGCGGCCATAGTTTGGAGCGAGCCTCTCTCTCTTCCTTGGAGAAATCCTCTTTAAAGTGAATATGCATCTCCTTACAGACCCTGGCATCTCTGGACCTCTTCCAAACGTCATCTCGGACCATTCTTGTCACGAGCTATATAATAATTGACCTCGGAGTGCTATTTGAAGTGGCAGCATTTCCTCTCTTACCCAGGCGATGTACCATGTCGACAGACTCGCTAAGACACTCCACTGATATGGGGATCACTCAGGTCAAAATCCCAATGACGACTTCTCTGGTATTTTCCCTCTTTTTCAGGCAGACCCTTCAACCTTAAATTTCATCTCCTTTTATATCGAGCTTGTTCAGCAACAGCTTCTTTAAGCTGCATGTGTTCCTCTCGGAGCTCGGTTACCTTTTTCTGCAGCTCGTCAATGTTTTGCTTGATGTCCTAAATAGCTTCTGAGTTAGCCTCAATTCTTGTCTCAAACTTCTTTAAAAGTTCTGTCTGTTGATCCATCACCCCCTACATGAGGCTGTGGGGGCTTTAAGCAGCTCGTTTAGCAGTAGACTGCTGCACCCACGGTGTAAGAAGGAGAGATACCGCAGGTCATTCATACCTGCTGCTGTCAGACTGTAGAACACCTGCAACTTGTAACGTAGCACCAATAACCTGTTTGTCGTTATATTTGCACTACTTCACCACTACTACCTCTGCCATCTCTCATCGATGCAATTATTATATGCAATAATATAGGCCCTAAACTATTTTTATGCATACTTATATATATATATATATATATATATATATATATATATATATATATATATATATATATATATAAAATTTATGTATATATGTGTGTATATATACAGAGTCTACCTGTAATGTGCAATTTTTCCGAGCCTCTCAATAAGGCAATTTTTCTATACTTTTTCAAGGTAGATAATGCAAATAGCCCTCTGTATTTAATCCTTCGTTTGTCTAATTTTTATTTCAGTTTTATTTATCTGTTTGACATTTTCTTGCAACTGTAACACATGAATTTCCCCGATGTGGGATGAATAAAGTGAATCTAATCTAATCTAATCTAATCTAATCTAATCTAATCTAATCTAATCTAATCTAATCTAATCTAATCTTCAGTGTCAGTGTTTGAACTGCATGTAGAATGGCCTCACACATGCTTTCATCTGGAGGGTTTTGGTTGCCTTTCTTTTGTTTTTTTGGACGGGGAGCTTTCACTGGAGTGTGTGACAAGTTAATTTTCTGACCTTTAGGAATTTGCTCGTTTAATTTGATGTCAGCTACATTTTGACCATCACACGCTTCACAAAGAGCGGCCAGGTCATAGTCAAGTTTATTTGTATCGCACTTTTAACAATAAACATTGTCGCAAAGCAGCTTTACAGAATTTGAACGACTTTAAACATGAGCTAATTTTATCCCTATCTATCCCCAATGATGAAGCCTGTGGCGACGGTGGCAAGGAAAAACTCCCTCAGACGCCATGAGGAAGAAACCTCGAGAGGAACCAGACTCAAAAGGGAACCCATCCTCATTTGGGCAACAACAGACAGCCTGACTATAACATTAACAGTTTTAACATGAAGTCAGTTTCGTTGATGTTATAAACTCTTCATTGATGGAAACTTGAGTGCAAAACTGTTCATGACAACTGCAGTCCTAAAGTTAGCAAGCCAACTGTAGTCCTCAGCCATAAAAGCATTACTGTAAGAGTCCAGAGCGTCCTCCAGGTGTGACTTTCAACTGTCCTCATGGGGCCGTCCTCCACAGGAGCGATGTGATGAGACTCCAACCAGACACAGGGCACCAGGATGGATCAGGCAGGTCCGAGGGGCAGAAGAGGTCATAGTCATGGTCAGCCATAGTAGCTCACTCCCTTGCACTTGATATAAACTTCTTTTGTGAGCAATAAAGATTATATTTTAGCTAAGAACTTCATAAAAGTTGTTTTCTTGGTTTGTTCTGAATTGTGAAAATCACTTTCCAGGACTAAAGACAAACTAGTTTCACCATAGCCTGCAATGTGCTTTTGCTCACTCTGCCATCTTGGATCCTCTCGCCACGTCCGGCTTTATTAACACAGTTAAATACATTTTCCTGTTTATAAATATTATAAATAATCCATAGCATATAGTGGTGCTTGAAAGTTTGTGAACCCTTTAGAATTTTCTATATTTCTGCATAAATATGACCTAAAACATCATCAGATTTTCACACAAGTCCTAAAAGTAGATAAAGAGAACCCAGTTAAACAAATGAGACAAAAATATTATACTTGGTCATTTATTTATTGAGGAAAATGATCCAATATTACATATCTGTGAGTGGCAAAAGTATGTGACCCTTTGCTTTCAGTATCTGGTGTGACCCCCTTGTGCAGCAATAACTGCAACTAAACGTTTGCGATAACTGTTGATCAGTGCTGCACACCGGCTTGGAGGAATTTTAGCCCGTTCCTCCGTACAGAACAGCTTCAACTCTGGGATGTTGGTGGGTTTTCTCACATGAACTGCTCGCTTCAGGTCCTTCCACAACATTTCCATTGGATTAAGGTCAGGACTTTGACTTGGCCATTCCAAAACATTCGCTTTATTCTTCTTTAACCATTCTTTGGTAGAACGACTTGTGTGCTTAGGGTCGTTGTCTTGCTGCATGACCCACCTTCTCTTGAGATTCAGTTCATGGACAGATGTCCTGACATTTTCCTTTAGAATTCACTGGTATAATTTAATTGTTCCATCAATGATGGCAAGCTGTCCTGGCCCAGATGCAGCAAAACAGGCCCAAACCATGATACTACCACCACCATGTTTCATAGATGGGATAAGGTTCTTATGCTGGAATGCAGTGTTTTCCTTTCTCCAAACATAACGCTTCTCATTTAAACCAAAAAGTTCTATTTTGGTCTCATCCATCCACAAAACATTTTTCCAATAGCCTTCTGGCTTGTCCACGTGATCTTTAGCAAACTGCAGATGAGCAGCAATGTTCTTTTTGGAGAGCAGTGGCTTTCTCCTTGCAACCCTGCCATGCACACCATTGTTGTTCAGTGTTCTCCTGATGGTGGACTCATGAACATGGACATTAGCCAGTGTGAGAGAGGCCTTCAGTTGCTCAGAAGTTACCCTGGGGTCCTTTGTGACCTCGTCGACTATTACACGCCTTGCTCTTGGAGTGATCTTTGTTGGTCGACCACTCCTGGGGAGGGTAACAATGGTCTTGAATTTCCTCCATTTGTACACAATCTGTCTGACTGTGGATTGGTGGAGTCCAAACTCTTTAGAGATGGTTTTGTAACCTTTTTTTTATTGATTGATTGCTTTATTCCGAACAGTAAAGAAGATATAAAAACAAACAAAAAAACAAAAAATTAAAAATGCAATCATCAAAACATCGTCATAAACAGAATAGCGTAGCCACAAGGCAATAACATAATAATGTTTGGAAAGGAATGTTTGGAAGAAGTAAATAACTTATCAAATCCTAACCCTCTATACCACCGTTAATCAAACGTCACTTTTCACCAAAATAAACTATATATATACAAAAGAAAACAAATCAACAAAAATAAAAGCATACCAACATACCAAGACATATCAACATGGTATAATATCACCCAAATCAAATCATATATATACACAAATACTTATGCTATGCATATATACACACATACAATACATATATACAGTACATACATATACACATACCTATAACTATACACATCCATACGTACACAGACACCCATATCATAATTATGCATATTATGCTTATATATTATATACAGTTATGCACTATACATACATACATACATACATACATACATACATACATACACAAATACTCACTTTTTACATAATATATCCGAATGTACCCATACCCACATACAGTATATACACTTATATTATCAATAGCATGTTATTGTAATTCCTCCTCCCTATACCTCATAAAGATCTGTTCCTTATACCTTTTTTTGAACTGGTTTATAGTTGTACATTTCATGAGCTCCACATTCAAACTGTTCCATAGCTTTACTCCACAAATAGAGATACTGAACATTTTTAACGTTGTCCGAGCACTGCGAATTTTACATTTCAATTTCCCCCTAAAATTATAGCCCCCCTCTCTATCCGAGAACATTGTTTGGATATTCCTTGGTACTTTTATAATTCCTTACTTTGTACATTACTAAGGCAGTTTTATATTCTATAATATCCCTGAATTTTAAACATTTTGAATTTAAGAATAGTGAATTAGTATGATCTCGGTAACCAGCACTATGAATTATTCTTATAGCTCTTTTTTGAAGTATAGTTATTGCATGAAGTGAACATTTATACGTATTTCCCCACACCACTGAGCAGTAATTTAAGTACGGTAAAACCAGGGAACAGTAAAGAATGCGGAGTGAATTATAGTCCAGGACGTGCTTAGCTTTACTCAACACAGATATGCTTCTTTATAGTTTCATTAGTATGTATTTTATATGTGATTTCCAATTAATTCTCTCATCTATTATTACCCCAAGAAATTTATTATTAGAAACTCTTTCAATATCAACACCATCTATCTGTACATTTATTGCCCTATTTATTTTATAATTATTAAATAACATGATTTGTTTTAGACAGATTTAATGATAATTTATTTTGATCAAACCAACTTTTTAATCTGCACGATTCTGAAGAGATTATGTTTTCTAACTCATGTAAATTTATTCCAGAACAAAACATATTTGTGTCATCTGCAAATAATACCATCTTAAATATCCTTTATACATTGCACATATCATTTATATAAAGAATAAACAGTTTAGGACCCAATACTGACCCCTGAGGGACACCACAATCAATATTCAAACGAGTTGAGACAGTCACCCAACTTCACAAATTGTGTCCTGTTGCTCAAATAACTTTTTATCCAATTTAATACAACTCCCCTTATCCCATATTGTTCCATCTTATTAATTAATAGTATCAAAATGATTAATAGTATCAAAAGCTTTTTGAAGATCAATAAATATCCCGGCGACATGTTTCTTATCATCTATAGAGTTACTGATTTCTTCAGTTGATTCCATTAGTGCCATCTCTGTTGATCTATTTGCTCTAAATCCATATTGACCATCACTGAGTAGTTTGTATATTTCAATTAATTTATCGAATCTGTTATTGAATAGTTTTTCAAGAATTTTGGAGAATTGAGGAAGTAAAGAAACAGGTCTATAGTTTGTGAAGTTGTGTTTGTCCCCAGATTTATACAATGGAATTACTTTTGCTATTTTCGTATTGCTTGGAAATGTACCGGTTTGAAATGACAAGTTACAGATGTATGTTAATGGTTTAGAAATCCCCCCAATAATAGTTTTCACTAGTTTCATATCAATATCATTACAATCTGTGGATATTTTATTACTACACTTATTAACTATATCAATAATTTCCTTCTCATCTACTGGTGTAAGAAACAGAACAAGAATTCCTCTTTATAATATTATCTCTTTATAATGCAATCATCATTTGTTACCGGATCAGAGATATTTTGAGCTAATCTTGGTCCAACATTTACAAAAAAATTATTAAAACTATTAGCAACTACATCCATGTTATAATTTTCGATACCTTTGTCATTAAAGTATTTAGGGTAATGTATTTGTCCAGAGCCATCTTTAATAATACAATTTAATATATTCCATATTCCTTTAATATTATTTTTGTTATTATATATTAATTTACCATAATAATCCTTCCTACATCTCCTTATGATACTCGTTAACTTGTTTTGATATTTTTTATATTTATTTTCTGCCTCTTTGGTTCTTAATTTAATAAATTCTCTATATAGAGTGTTTTTCTTCTTACAGGCATTTTGTAATCCCTTAGTAATCCAAGGTTGGTCATTATAGTTTTGTTTTGTACTACATTGCTTCAGTGGGCAATTTTTATCATATAATAATTTGAATATACTTAAAAAGTTATCATATATTCTATTAATGCTATTCTCTATATAAACTGATTCCCAGTCTTGTATTAATAAATCATTATTTAATGCAAACATGGCCTCCTCAGTCCTAACTCTTCTATACTTAAGTTTATGGTCTGTCACATTTCTCTTATGATTACAGTCATAAATTGTAAAAACTGGTAGATGATCACTAATATCATTGATTAATATTCCACTTATAATGTTATTATCTATATCATTGGTAAATATATTATCTATTAAGGTAGCACTATGGTCAGTAATTCTGGTGGGTCTGGTAATTTTTGGGTGGAGACTCATACTGTACATGGTATTCATAAATTCCTCAGTCATACTGTGCTTATTAGGGTTCAACAGATCAATATTAGTATCCCCACAAATGAAAACTTTTTTATCTACTGTAAATGTCTTTTCTACCCAGTCCTTAAACGCCTCTATACTAGTTTCTGGCGCTCTATATATACAGCTAATTAATACATTTCTACTTTTTTTAATATTAATTTTGATCGTTAAACATTCTAATAAGTTATTGTAGGAGTCAGCGTGGGTGGGTGGAGCACAGAAGTACGGCAGGCCAGAACTGAGTTCCAAAACTCTTTGCTTTTCAGCTTTAACTTCACACTCTCCCAGTCTCACACACACACACACACACACACAAAAGTCTTCTGGTGCGGGAGAGAGCTCCCTTCCTCTGCCCTCTCTCTCCTTATATACGGTGTGGTTGCTGGGAAGACACACAAACACAGGTTAATTCACATCAGGTGTAGTGATTCTGCCACTTACCTTCCCTGACTCCGCCCTCCGGTCACAGACCGACGCTTGACCACGCCCCCACTGCCACATACCCCCACCGCCCGACTCAGGCCGGGCAGCCGTCCGGCCCGCAGCCAACTCCCCCCCCCGACAGGAGAGAAAGTCCGCCACGACCATCTGTGCCCCCTTGAAGTGGACCACCTTGAAGTTAAAGGGTTGGAGTGCCAGATACCAATGGGTGATCCGCGCGTTGGCATCCTTCATGGGGTGGAGCCACTGGAGGGGCGCATGGTCTGAACAGAGGGTGAAAGGGCGTCCCAGCAGGTAGTAACAGAGGGTGAGGACCGCCCACTTGATGGCCAGGCACTCCTTCTCTATGGTGCTGTAGCGCCCCTCATGCACTGACAGCTTCCGACTAATGTACAGCACTGGGCAATCCTCCCCCTCCACCTCCTGGGACAAAACAGCCCCCAGCCCTCTGTCCGACGCGCCCGTCTGCAATATAAAAGAAAGAGAAAAGTCAGGGGAGTGTAACAGTGGCCCCCCACACAGTGCAGCCTTTACCTCAGAAAAAGCCCGCTGGCATTGCTCTGTCCACTGGACCGGATCTGGTGCCCCCTTTTTAGTGAGATCAGTCAGCGGGCTGGTGACGTCCGAATAATTAGGTATAAACCTACGATAATAGCCAGCCAGCCCCAGGAACTGTCTCACCCCCTTTTTGGTCTTGGGCCTCGGGCAGGCCGCAATCGCTGCAGTTTTGTTAATTTGGGGACGCATCTGCCCATTGCCCAGATACCGTACTTCCACCCGCCCAATCGCACACTTCTTTGGGTTGGCTGTGAGACCCGCCCGCCTCAGCGACCTAAGGATGGCCCTCAGGTGTTGTAGGTGCCGCGGCCAGTCATTACTATAAATAATGATATCGTCAAGGTACGCGGCAGCATAGGTGGCGTGGGGGTGGAGGACCCTATCCATCAGCTGCTGAAATGTAGCGGGCGCCCCAAACAGCCCAAAAGGAAGTGTGACAAACTGGTGTAAGCCGAACGGTGTGGAAAAGGCCGTTTTTTCTCAGGATAATGGAGTCAAGGGGATCTGCCAATAACCCTTTGTCAAATCCAGTGTCGAGTAAAAGCAAGCTGTGCCTAGTCAATCGAGCAACTCCTCAATACGAGGCATTGGGTATGCGTCAAATTTAGACACCGCGTTGACTTTTCTATAGTCTACACAGAACCGGACCGACCCGTCAGCCTTGGGAACCAAGACCACCGGGCTGCCCCGGTCACTGTGGGACTCCTCGACGATGCCCATTTCGAGCATGGCCTTGAGTTCTTCCCGAACCACTTTTTTCTTGTGTTCGGGTAGCCTGTAAGGGCGGCTATGCACTACCACCCCCGGGGGCGTCTCAATGTGGTGCTCTATGAGGTCGGTGCGGCCGGGCAGGGGCGAGAACACGTCCGAAAATTCGGTCTGCAACTGGGCAACCGCCGCGAGTTGTGTCGGGGAGAGGTGGTCTCCACAGGGGACCGGAGAGGTACGTGATGCCAATACTCCCTTTTGAACCTCCAGCCCCAGCTCCGCCTTCTCCGGAACCACTGACACCAACGCCATGGGGACCTCCTCGTTCCAGAGTTTGAGTAGATTGAGGTGGTAAATCTGTAGCGCCCCACCCTGTCCGTTCACCTCACCTCGTAGTCGACGTCCCCGACTCGCCGTGTGACCTCAAAGGGTCCTTGCCACTTGGCAATTAATTTGGAGCTCGATGTGGGCAACAGTACGAGTACTTTATCTCCCGTGCGAACTCCCTAAGGCGTGTACCCTTGTCATACAGGCGGGTTTGCCGTTCTTGGGCCTGCCGCAAATTCTCCTGGGTTAGGTGTGTGAGTGTGTGGAGTTTTGCGCGCAGGTCAATGACATATTGAATTTCATTTTTACTTGGTGAAGGTCCCTCCTCCCAATTTTCTCGCAGCACGTCTAAAATGCCGCACGGCTTACGCCCATATAACAATTCAAACAGGGAGAACCCCGTGGAGGCTTGTGGGACCTCTCGCACTGCAAACAACAAGGGTTCGAGCCATTTATCCCAATTATGTGCGTCCTCACTTATGAATTTCTTAATTATATTTTTGAGGGTGCGATTGAATCGTTCAACTAAACCATCCGTTTGTGGGTGATAAACGCTGGTGAGGATCGGCTTAATACCTAATAACCCATACAGTTCATTCAGTGTTTGTGACATAAACAGGGTGCCTTGATCAGTCAGAATCTCTTTCGGGATTCCAACTCGGGAGATGACGCGGAAGAGCACCTCCGCAATACTGCATGCTGAGATATTGCAAAGAGGCACTGCTTCCAGGTATTGCATTGCATAGTCCACCAGAACTAATATAAAGCGATCTAATGATCTGACCGATCTAATGGCCCGACGAGATCCATCCCAATTCTTTCGAGCGGGGTCTCGATTAACGGTAGAGGGCACAAAGGCGCTTTTGGAATGGCCGCTGGGTTTACTAACTGGCATTCACGGCATGCCGTACACCACCTACGGACATCGTCACGAATCCCTGGCCAATAGAACCAGGCCATTATTTGGGCTAGTGTTTTATCCTGCCCTAAGTGTCCAGCCATGGGATTAAAGTGAGCCGCCTGGAATACCAATTCCTGGCGGCTTTTTGGAATCAAGAGCTGCGTGATTTGTTTTTTAGTCTGAGTGTCCTGCGTCACTCAGTATAATCTATCTCTCATAATAGAAAAATAAGGGAAGGATGGGGTGGCGTTTGGCTGGAGCATTTGACCATCGATTACTCTCACTTGGTCAAACGCATGCCGCAGAGTCTCGTCTCGCGACTGCTCTAACGGGAAATCCGCGAGGGATTCCCTGAGAAAGGGAGGAGGAGCCGGCAGTTCCTCACTCTGATGCGGAGATGACGTAGACGGCTCTGTGACAGCTGCTCCCGCCAAAGCGACACCGGGACCTCCCCTTGCTGAACTACGGCAGGACCCACTCTTTACTAAATGACTCATTAATGCCCCGAATCCCGGCCAATCAGTCCCCAAAATTATCTAGTGGGTGAGGCGAGGATTAACCGCTGCCTTTACTCTAAATTTTTCCCCTCTGAAAAAAATGTGGACTGACACTAAAGGGTAGCTGTGAACATCCCCATGCACACAAAACACCTTCATCCCCTGTGCTCCCCCAGTGCCTTTTCTTGCACCAGGCTTTGGTGAATTGAGGTCTGATTGCAGCCAGAGTCCACCAAAGCCTGATATGTATCCCCTTGGATACTCACCGGTATGCGATACGCTCCGGCCCGATCGAGGGCGGCTCCTGGCGCGTCAGGGATCTGAACCACCGTGCCCACTTCCATCACTGAGCACTGCTGTTGGAGGTGGCCCGGCTCCCCGCAGCGCCAGCAAACCAGCCCAGGCTTTCTGTCTGCACCGGCACTCTGGGGCTCACTCACCTGATGGGGGGGAGAGACAGACACGGAAGTGGGAAACGGGAGGACACCGTGGGTGCGGCGGACCAGCTGTGAGGGAGCCGGCCCCTGCCTCCGCGGTGGGGGAACGGGGCGAGGACAAGACACAGAAGGGGAGAGAGAGAGAGAAAGAGAGAGAAGTGAAGAGGGGATCTGTGATCCTGCCGCGGGAACAGCCGCCAAATGATCCTCCACCAACTCGATGGCCTGATCCAGCGACCCCGGGCGATGGCACTGGACCCACTCCGCCGTTCCTTTGGGAAGTTGTGCGATGAACTGCTCCAGTGCCACCAGGTCGATGACTCCCTCGGCGTCGCGGTTGTCAGCCCTCAGCCACCGCCTGCAGGCGTCCCGGAGTTGCTGGCGAAACGCGAACGGGCGGCCGACCTCCTCTAGGCGCAGAGCACGGAAGCGCTGACGATGTTGTTCGGGGGTGTGCCCCACACACTGGAGGACGGCCCGGCGCAGGTCCACATAGACCAGCCAGCTGTCGGCGGGGAGCTGTTCCACCGGCCACCCCGAGGCTTCTGCTGCTTGTTCAAATAGCGTGAGAAAGGCCTCGGGGTCGTCGTGTGGGCCCATCTTCATTGGGGTGAGGTGGAGGGGACCCGCAGCGGTGGAGATGGTGGCCCCCGCCGACGCAAGGAGGTGCCGGAACGCCTGACAATCTTCCTGTTGCTCCAGCACCAGGGCCCGTTGAACCGTTGTTCTTGCTCCTTTCGGAGGGCGAGCAGCGCCTGGTGCTGGCTCTGTTGGGCCGTGGTGAGGGCGTGGATCAGGTCTGCGAAGGGGGAGGACTCCAAGGGGCTGTTCTCTTCTGTGCTCGGTCCCGGGTTTCGGCACCACTGTAGAAGTCAGCGTGGGTGGGTGGAGCACAGAAGTACGGCAGGCCAGAACTGAGTTCCAGAACTCTTTTATTTTTGCTTTTCAGCTTTAACTTCTCACTCTCTCCCAGTTGCGCGCGCACACACAAAAGTCTTCTGGTGCGGGAGAGAGCTCCCTTCCTCTGCCCTCTCTCTCCTTATATAGGGCGTGGTTGCTGGGAAGACACACAAACACAGGTTAATTCACATCAGGTGTAGTGATTCTGCCACTTACCTTCCCTGACTCCACCCTCTGGTCACAGACCGACGCTTGACCACACCCCCACTGCCACAGTTATCAATCACAGTTGTCATGCCATCTATTAATTTATAATTCAAATTACAGTCCACATACACCGCCACTCCTCCTCCACCTTTATTTTTCCTGTTTATAGAATTAAATTCATATCCAGCCAGTTCGAAATCCACTCCTTTCTCCAGGTCAATCCAGCTCTCCGATATGGCGATTATGCTGAATGGATGAGTAAACTGACTTCAGTATTTCTTGATGTGTTTGAAGTTAGCGTCCATGCTTCTGCTGTTGAAGTGTATTATTGATAATTTCCCCACAGCCTCAGTGGACTGATTGGACTGTTCCTCTGTGTAATGGTGGCGATTGTCATTAATGGTTGAGAAAAAGTTATTGTCCGGGTCTGTGTCATTTTCTGTATCCAGTAGTTTATGGTCAGTGAATTCATGTGGTTTCAGTTCCAGGTTTTCATAATCAACAAGCATTTGCGTGAGCCGAGTAGCGTTCCAGGTAATGGATGAAGGAGTTATTTGGGTGTGTGTCATGGCTGGGTTTGGTGTAGTGTCACGTCGGTATTGATTACCGTACAGTCCCGATAGCATCACTGGTATTTGTCCAAGTCCTCGATGTTCCGTATGACCAGAACTCTCGCCTCCTCTGGTGTCCCGTTCAGCTTGATGAAAACTTTGCAGTTGGTGATCCATGTCAATTGAATTTTGTTTTCTTTCTTCAGATGTCATGCTTTTCTGGCGATGTCAGCATTGCATTTTGTCAGGTGCTCGTTGATGTAGACGTTTGTCCCTTTCAGTTTCCTTCCTTGTTTCAGTAGTGTAGCTTTATGTTTCCGGCTGATGAATCTCATGATGATGGTCTGTTTGCCTCTGGTGTTCCTCCTTGGTAGCGGGTGGCGAGCCTCGATGTTATCGCAGTCCAGGTGAATTCCCCTGGACTGGAGGAAAGCAGCTACCTGCTGCTCCGTGGAGCTCACATCCACCTCCCCAGGCTCCTCCCCACTGATAGCGGTCACCGCCCGAGCGTATGACCGAGGTTTTACCTGGAGCCCGGTGACGACAACGTCGTTCACTCTGGAGTATTGCTCCAGGTCGGCCACTCGGCTTTCCAGGTCGACGATCCACTTATCCTTCTCCACATTCTGGATCCGCAGCATTTTCACCTCTTCCACCAAGTCCAATATGCTCTTCTGCTGCAGCCTGACAGCAGAAACTTCTTCAGTTATGAAGTCAAGTGACTTTTTTATGTCCTTGACTTCCTCAGCAGTGTGGCTCTTCTTTGGACCCATATAGCCTGGTAGCAAGTTGCTGGGACAACCAGCTTTCGCCATCCAGCCTGATGAGCATCAACAACGCTTTTTCTGAGGTCCTCAGAAATCTCCTTTGTTCGCGCCATGATACACTTCCACAAACGTGTTGTGAAGATCAGACTTTGATAGATCCCTGTTCTTTAAATAAAACAGGGTGCCCACTCACACCTGATTGTCATCCCATTGATTGAAAACACCTGACTCTAATTTCACCTTCAAATTAACTGCTAATCCTAAAGGTTCACATACTTTTGCCACTCACAGATATGTAATATTGGATCATTTTCCTCAATAAATAAATGACCAAGTATAATATTTTTGTCTCATTTGTTTAACTGGGTTCTCTTTATCTACTTTTAGGACTTGTGTGAAAATCTGATGATGTTTTAGGTCATATTTATGCAGAAATATAGACAATTCTAAAGGGGTCACAAACGTTCAAGCACCACTGTACATATAAAACACTCAGTTTTGTTTGTGCCTTTTACTAGTTATTAACCAACCCAGTGAAATGTCAGCATCTGATTGGTTTTTGCGTCACTCCTTGGTTTTCAAAATATATTAAAATAACAAAAATACTATATTTTAGATTTCAAATAATGATACACACACACACACACACACACACACACACACACTATAACGCAAATCTAGTACGAGACATTTTTAATATTAGCTTTTAAAATAAAAATAAAAAAAGACAATTATACAATAACATTTCTTTGATCTTTATTATTTTTTTTTAAAGGCATACTGGTTAAAAGATTTACAACTCAAACCTTGTGTTCAACACCATTTCAGTTTTTTCAGTTGTTCAGAAAAACAAAAAAACATAATATACAATCATGAGCAAGGCCAGCGTGTGCATGCATGTGTGTGTGTGTGTGTGTGTGTGTGTGTGTGTGAGATATCTGATACTCCTATAACATTCCTGAAACAAAGTGAACAAATCATTAACATATAAAACCAATGAGAATCCAAATCCAGAGAACAGGAACAGCCCAGTTTCATGATCTGTTAATGTCACTTTACAAACATGAGACGCACTGAATATTAAACGACTCACTAAAGGATTCACTGGTTAAATGGTTTAAAATGAAGGCCCAGAATAACACACGTTAATGTTTAAATTCTGAAGTGTTGCTGCTGTGAGAAGAAGCTCCAGGTCTCCACACTGGTGAATTTCACTGTTTGTATTTTCCGAGATGTTCTCGGGAGATGATGAGCCTCTGGATCTGAGCAGTGCCTTCATAAATCTAAGGAAAGGAACAAAAAAAATTAAAGACAGAAATAACATCATGCAGGCATCTGATGTAAACGTGGAGGTGTTTGATGATGTTTAACAGGAAGTCAGTAAGCAGACACACAGTGACCGTGAAAAGCAAGTTGTTGTTCTGGAAGGTTCTCTGACTGACCTGATAGATCTTGGCATCTCTCATCAGTTTCTCGACGGGATACTCGCTGTTGAATCCGTTTCCTCCAAATATCTGCACGGCGTCAGACGCCACCTGATTCGCGATGTCTCCGGCATAAGCCTTAGCGATGGAGGCGTAGTAAGTGTTCTTCCTGCCCTCGTCAACTTCCCATGCTGCTCTCTGATAGGCCAGTCGGGCGAGCTCCACCTTCATCGCCATCTCGGCCAGCATGAACGACACGGCCTGGTGCTGAGCACGGGGGAAAGAAATAAGCAGAAATACATTTTCAACATGACGACCTCCTCCTCCCTCCATGTACGCTCTCTCTCTCTCTTTCTCTCTCTCTCTCATACACACACATGAAATTTTAGATTCTGATTATTTCTCTACAAAATCACTATATTTTCACATCACATATTAATAAGCTCATCATCATGCTGCTAAACTCGTAACAGATCTGGAAATATTTATTTGAATACTAAACACAAACAGCAAAATAAATAAAAAGTTTAATTCTTGTCAATTGAGTAAAAATAAGCAATTTACTTATTATTTTTCTTTAAAGTATACTGTTATACTATTATTGATTAATATATACATTTATTAATAATAATAGAAGACCGTTCAGTACCTCGGCGATAAACTGACCAAAGGTTTTTCTCTCTAGTGAATATTTAGTTGCTTCATCCAGTGCTCTCTGTGCGAGACCCGTCGCTCCTGCAGCGACCTGAAACACAACCACCGATGTTCCGCGTGTACGCTAGTTAGCTTCGCACCTTATACATGCTCTGTAGATAAAGATTATTATGATGTAATAATTAAAATATAATAAACTAATAAAGCTGTAATTTGTTATACACTTGAGCCCATACGTAACCCCGCCCCCTTTCCCAGTGCCATGGTAACAAAGCTGATGGAGGTACTGATTTACATCAGGACAATACTGACTACAGAAAAGAAAAAAAAAAAAAAGTGTGCGCAGGAGGAACAAATCTCCATTAAACACCCACCTGTGTCTCAGTGAAGACGCTGCGTATTCAGAAAACTGAATTAAACACAGGACAGACTTACAGGAGGGCGTGTCTTGTCGAAGGCTCCCATGGCGATTTTAAACCCCGCCCCCTCTCCGATTAGCACATTCTCTTTCGGGATTCTGACGTCCTCGAAGGTGATGCCGCGAGTGTCTGAGCACCTCTGGCCCATGTTCATCTCCTGCACCGAAGAAACAAGAGAACACCATCACGAGGAACATCAACACGGAACTCCAAAACCACACCGCTATTTAAAACATTAAAGGAACTTCATCATGGCAAGTCCCGCCCAGTCGCTTTAAGAGACACTGGCCACACCCAGTCACTTTACAGTACGTCAGCCCCACCCAGTCGTTTTAACACAGGCTGGCCCCGTTCAGTTGCTTTGCAGTGTGTCAGCCCCGCCCAATCAATCAATTTAAAACACACTGGCCACACCTCATCGCATTACAGCTTCTTCTCCGTGCTCTCGCGGAAGGCGGTCGCACTTCTCTGCCTCTCCCTTCCCTTATCTTTCCTGCTTCTGCTGTCTCGTCTGTCTAGTGTCTATACTTTTGAGGGACTCTCTCCGCACTGCTCTCCAAACTAAAAACCATGGAATTGATAAACTGGTCTCTTCATGCAATTGACACAATCTTCTCGACGAGAAGCCTGGGTTCGGGGGAACCAGCCTGTCCTGCCGGAACGTTCGCAGCTGGCTACACGATGGATGTGTGGGAGCGGTGGCAGGTCGTGTGCCTGGCGGTTCTTTCTGTGGAGGACATTGAAGACATCTACCTATTCGGAACCATGATTACAGGTCTTTTGCTGATTGGATTAGGCATTGCCCTGGTTTACCGAGGAAATCAGACAACGGTGACAGCTGTTCAAAGCCCCATAAAGCTGCCCGACATGACTGAAGCGGTGGGCAGAGCTGTCGGCACTCAGACTGTGGCTATTCAGAACTTGAACCGCAACATGGATAACATCATGGAGAAGCTTTCGGCTTTGCAAAGGAAAATGGATTCGATTCGGGGACCGGAATGGACAAACAGAGTAGTCGTGTAAAGGAATGCGTCTGCTCGCCCCAAGACCAAACAATCCCAGTCTTATCTGCTTTCGGCTCCCTCAGACAGCACTGGCCTCGGCCAAGGCTGTTGCAACAATTCCCCCCCGGAGGTCACTGCTGTTAGACTCTCTTGTATTCCTCCCCCCTCTTCCCACGGTCGCCGCTTTTACCGCCAATGTGACAAGTCGGTAAGCGCCATCTGGCTGAAAGACCGGACTGCTTGTTTGTGCTGGGTTACTTATACCTCCGCCCTCACCCCCTTCCCCCTCGAGTCCCGAGTCATGTGTAAAGTGTACTGTGTTATTTTTGTGCTTATGTGCTGAGGTGTTTTTTTTTTTTTAATGTTCCCACACTGTACTCCCCCCAGGAGCATACAGTGGGGCAAAAAAGTATTTAGTCAGCCACCAATTGTGCAAGTTCTCCCACTTAAAAAGATGAGAGGTGCCTGTAATTTTCATCATGGGTATACCGCAACTATGAGAGACAGAATGGGGGGAAAGAATCCAGGAAATCACATTGTAGGATTTTTAATGAATTAATTGGTAAATTCCTCGGTAAAATAAGTATTTGGTCACCTACAAACAAGCAAGATTTCTGGCTCTCACAGACCTGTAGCTTCTTTAAGAGGCTCCTCTGTCCTCCACTCATTACCTGTATTAATGGCACCTGTTTGAACTCGTTATCAGTATAAAAGACACCTGTCCACAACCTCAAACAGTCACACTCCAAACTCCACTATGGCCAAGACCAAAGAGCTGTCAAAGGACACCAGAAACAAAATTGTAGACCTGCACCAGGCTGGGAAGACTGAATCTGCAATAGGTAAGCAGCTTGGTGTGAAGAAATCAACTGTGGGAGCAATTATTAGAAAATGGAAGACATACAAGACCACTGATAATCTCCCTCGATCTGGGGCTCCACGCAAGATCTCACCCCGTGGGGTCAAAATGATCACAAGAACGGTGAGCAAAAATCCCAGAACCACACGGCGGGACCTAGTGAATGACCTGCAGAGAGCTGGGACCAAAGTAACAAAGGCTACCATCAGTAACACACTACGCCGCCGGGGACTCAAATCCTGCAGTGCCAGACGTGTCCCCCTGCTTAAGCCAGTACATGTCCAGGCCCGTCTGAAGTTTGCTAGAGAGCATTTGGATGATCCAGAAGAGGATTGGGAGAATGTCATATGGTCAGATGAAACCAAAATAGAACTTTTTGGTAAAAACTCAACTTGTCGTGTTTGGAGGAGAAAGAATGCTGAGTTGCATCCAAAGAACACCATACCTACTGTGAAGCATGGGGGTGGAAACATCATGCTTTGGGGCTGTTTTTCTGCAAAGGGACCAGGACGACTGATCCGTGTAAAGGAAAGAATGAATGGGGCCATGTATCGTGAGATTTTGAGTGAAAACCTCCTTCCATCAGCAAGGGCATTGAAGATGAAACGTGGCTGGGTCTTTCAGCATGACAATGATCCCAAACACACCGCCCGGGCAACGAAGGAGTGGCTTCGTAAGAAGCATTTCAAGGTCCTGGAGTGGCCTAGCCAGTCTCCAGATCTCAACCCCATAGAAAATCTTTGGAGGGAGTTGAAAGTCCGTGTTGCCCAGCGACAGCCCCAAAACATCACTGCTCTAGAGGAGATCTGCATGGAGGAATGGGCCAAAATACCAGCAACAGTGTGAGAAAACCTTGTGAAGACTTACAGAAAACGTTTGACCTCTGTCATTGCCAACAAAGGGTATATAACAAAGTATTGAGATGAACTTTTGTTATTGACCAAATACTTATTTTCCACCATAATTTGCAAATAAATTCTTTAAAAATCCTACAATGTGATTTCCTGGATTCTTTCCCCACATTCTGTCTCTCATAGTTGAAGTGTATCTATGATGAAAATTACAGGCCTCTCTCATCTTTTTAAGTGGGAGAACTTGCACAATTGGTGACCGACTAAATACTTTTTTGCCCCACTGTAGTGTGGAGGTTGTTTTTTTCTCCTCCCCTCCCCTCATGTTATTACTGTATTTTTCATCCCTGTCTTTCTGTCCTGTCTACTCCCCCTGTGTCAACTGTATGTATGTATGTGTATATATATGGACGGGTTGACAGCCAATTTCGCTGGTACTTGTGACTAGTGACAAAAGGTTCATTCATTCATTCATGTCGGCCCCGCCCAATTGTTTTAAGACATGCTGGCCCCGCCCAGTCGCTTTAAGACACATCAGCCCCGCCCGGTTGGTTAATTTTACCCCAAGTGTAAAGAACTAAACATTTCTTTCTTCACATCCAGCACTTTAACTTCTTCCTTCATTCTTATATATTTTTTTGGTGTGTATTCTCAGATGCTGGAGCAAACACCTGCCCTCATACACCTGCCCCACACTGAGCACCAACACACTTTAAATTCACTAAACTACCTCTGATGTACTGATATCTACAGAACCCATCACATTCCGGAGATAAAATTTCTCACCTTCCTGCCGAGATGAATTCCAGGAGTGTCGGCGTCAACGATGAAGCCTGTGAAAGCTTTACTGGCCGGGCATTTAGGGTCAGGGTTAGTACGAGTCAACAGGAAATACCTACACACACACACACACAAGTAGTGATTTTTTTTTTTTTAGACTAGAAGGAGATATTAGATTATTTATAAAAATTAATTAACTTTTAAAAATCAGGTTTGAGTCACAGGTTTGAGCACACAAACCCGAGCAGCGAGATTTCCTTAACTCAGTGTCGGAATGCATATGAATATTCATTAGGGACCAAATTAGCATGAATTTTATATTAAGACAACTTTCATGCTTGTTTCACATAAAAACACAAGAAATAAAAACGAGCCATTTTGAGGATAAAATCTAAATGTTTCAGCAGTTATTCTGTCACCTCGTGTATTATTTCATTTAATCGTTGTAACATTAAAGGTCATAGGCAAGGGTCGGAGGTGAAACGTAGAATATCAACTTTATTGTCTAGAAGAACGACCCAAAAAGTGAATTCAATCTTCCTGGTGTCTAATCTGCACCCTAAAATTTAATAAAACGGTTAAAATATACTGTTTTGCCCAATTTCCGAAGGTTTGTTTACATCTCACTTGTGTGCACTTTCACCGCCAGGGGGCGTCGTCATGATGTCATTTAAGCCAAACAGACTGGGAGCAGCGCTGTGTTTACTTGTGAACCGAGCACACGTGTACGGACTTTGGTCGTGAGAGGTTGTGTAAAATGTCTGAAAGCGAGAGCGATTTTGAAGCAGGAACTCTCCAAATTGAATATCGAGAGGTGAAACCGTACATGTATGAACCGATGGCCGTTGCGAAGCAATCGGTGAATGCGGCTCACTGGTTTGACCGCGCGGCCTCGGAATCAGACAGCGACTCGGCCGACTCTGATCGCGGCGACTCCGGACCTCAACAAGACTCGCGCCCAAACGATTTATCCTGGTAATTATGATCAATTCCTACTTTCGTCGTAATACTAAATAAGAGCCCTTTTGAAGAATAATTAAACCGCCTCCCTAGTGGATATAGGGAACGATTACTGGACAGCGCGCCGGTAGGCCACATTAGCCTGCTGTCCGCGGCATTATACTATTTATAGCCGACTCTAAGCGAGGAAATATCCCTCTGTCTCATTCCCACAGTGATTGTACAGGATCCCTCAGGATTCTTGACTTGTCAATTGCAAGCAAAAGTAAAAATGTTTCCCTCCAATCTTCTCCTTTTTGCTTGAGCGTTGCTGCTCCGTTTCTTCTTTGACTGCTTGCTTTTGTTTCACGCGCACAACCCACTCTCTCCGCCTCTTCTCCTCTTTCAGAAAAAAACAACCCTCTGGCTTCACGCACACAACCCTCTCGCTCCGCCTCTTCTCCTTTTTCAGAAAAAAAAAAAACCCAACCCTCTCACTCCACGTCTTCTGGAAAAAGCCAATCCACTCTCTCCACCTCTCTCAGTAAAAGGTAAAAGCTTCTTCCTGAACCGGTCCCGTTGTTACAGTTCACTGCACAGCAATAAGGCATGGGGGGTTTCTTTGGAAATTCCTGAACGCACGTCTGCACTCAAGCCGAACGGCAATGTAAGTAAATGGAAGCGGGCTCAACTCAAGCAGTTTGTTCGTCTTGAATGACATCACGCGCCGAGTGGTCACGAAAATAGCCGAACAGAAATTCACCGCGATCCACGCTAACTTATTTTAATTATTACTTATTAACAATACTTCTTGGGACCAGAAGAAAATCACAGAGGGTTTTTTAACTTATAAATTTTCACGTGTAGGTACAGCCCGTCCCGTCTAGGAACTACAAATCCCATCAACCAACTTCCGCGATGACCTACGTCACGCCTGGGCGGGATCACCAACGTCACATCCTCCATGGCTCTATAAGTGACCCGGAAACTTCCAGTTCGGTCTCTTTGGCGCTGTGGATTTGGGTCACACAGACAAAGAGACATTCTCTCATCGGACTGTCCGAAATCACGACTCCTGCCTGGCAAGAAAGAAGATTCGGCGTGCTTTTGTTTACCACTGGCCACGGTAAAACTACTTAAATCACGCCATCTCACTCAGACTCAGTACGTTTACATGCACATCCAAATCGAGCTGCTGTCGGTAATCGAGCTAAGGGTCCCAGCAGGGGTGCCAGAGAAATCCAATCCTACATGCACACAAGGAAATCGAGCTATTGTGTGAGGTACATTGTGCACCCGAGCCACAGGTGGCACTACACGCCCCATCATGTTGGTACACTTTCGGTTGTCGTCATGAAGAGCTATTCAAGAGTGTAAACAAAGTTATCAGTTCCGTGTTCTCCATTGCGCGTTTTTCTCCCGTCCATGAATTTTAATATATTCAACTCCTTAAGCTGAATGAGCATGAACTCAGTCTCCTCATTGCTCCAGAAGTGCACGTTTCTGCTCGCCATTTTCTCTTCTTCGTTTGTTCCTCCTGCCCTCTTCTGCTGCTCGCTACTACTGTTGTCATGCCGACCGAGGCTGTCGTGTTTCCCGCTTGTGGTCTCGTCACTCGTCACTTCCGGAAGGGGCAGTGCTGAAGTAAGTAGCTCAACTCCGTAGCTCGATAGGGTTTACATGCACTAAGTAGCTCGGCAAAAATCGCATAATCTAGGTCGTGTAGCTCGATTACGAGAAATCAAGTTCGGTTCAATTTCAGCCGAGCTAAGGTGTTTCCATGCCATTTAGAACTTCGATTTCAGTCGAGCAACGGCAGAAATTCGATTTTCTCTATGTGCATGTAAACGCACTGACTGAGTTACAACCGGTTTTTATTTGTTCATTATAAGTAACATTACGACTGCAGCCCAAAGCAGTTAATTAAAAGTTAGAAGCGACCGGATTCCTTCTGACTTGATCGCTGTGCACATTGTTTGATCAGAGACTTTTCCTCATGAACGCTGAAGTTCGGACCAAGAAATTCTCTGCGCTTTCACAGAAGCCTCCACAACCTCTGTGAACTCCAGAAGTTTCGGAAAATCTCTGCATTCTTGCATAGAAGCAAGATACTGGAAGTAAGACTGGCATTTTGGGCAAAACTAGTCTTAGGAATTAGCTTTATGAAGTAGTGTGAATTTAAACTCAGGAACTGTTTAATTGTGCACACTGATCTTGTGTTCTACATTGTTCCCTCAGTTGTTTTTAAGAGATAGGTGTTGCATGCTCTTTCTCTATCCTTTCTAACACCTTTAATTTCATTATTACACATATTTTGACCTCATCAAGGTTTCAGTGGATTTGGTAATGTTCTAGGCTAGTGGGTTAGCTAGCAACCAAGGCTAATCCCTTTGTTCTCCTCAACACCACCTCAACACCCCTTTTGTCTCAAAAGCTAGTGGAATTAGCAATCAGGGCTAATTCCTTTGTTCTCGAGGGACCACGAGGTGGAATTTCCACCCTCCCCCACATCTCAGATAACATTCACACACACACACCTCACTGTTTATGCCTTATATATCTGCCGCCCCATTTTTATCATTGTTATAATAAATTCAATTATTGTGAAACTGTGTGTTTATTTGTTGCTCCTATATACTTGAAGTCACACAATCTCAAAGACCTCCAAATTGCCTTCAGTGTGCTATTGGCTGTAGCTTTTATGTAATACGGTAAGTAAGTAATACATTATTGCTGCATTGGTAGTGATCATAATAATTTGGAATATACCATAATTTGGCTGTTTGGTAATTTATTATTAAACACCCAAAATTAAAGGTATTATTAATGAGACTGATTTAATGAGACTGATCACTTAAGACCAATTGCACCCACATGTGCACAAAATTAAAACCGTTGCCTATGAGCTTTAAGGTTTTAGTGTCGATTACCAGTTGGAGTTCTGAGTGTCACACTGCCCCCTAGTGACTCTTCCTACATTAAAGTGCATATCCTGGACCAATTTCGTGTTGTTGTTTTTTTAATATGAAAGTATGCCCCTTTACACACTCACCCAGAAGGGTAATTTTGCACAAGGCCATCTGTCTACAGAAGAAAAAAATAAAATAAAACGCGTCTGGAAAAATCCCAAGGGAGTCTGGAGCCAGATTCGTGATGTCACGTGCGGATCTGCCAGCAGGCTGAGAGAGTTTGCACGGTTTCAGTGCACAGTCTGTGTAGACCAAGTTTAGCAGTGAGCGATTTTGCATTGAAATATGGAATTGTCACCTTCAGCTTCTAAACCCATGGATTTGTGCATCAATGCTCATCTATCTATTGTTACATAAATCATATTTTTTCTAATTACTATTATGTATTTATACATTTCTTCATTTAGAAGAGTACTGGCTACTGTAGGAGAAAGATTTCATAAGCTACACACATGGAATCGGCTAAGCAGGGTTGTATATATATTTACTGTGTTTAACGGGTCCCAAGATCTCAAGCCCCGACACGCCGTATATCCCTCGATACACGTGAAGTAAAATGTAAAGAAAATGTGACCTTGGGCGCTGTGTGAGACGGCTGCCTCTCCAGTAGCTCTGTAGTTTTTAGCTCTTTAAACCTCTTTTTCCACCTTTTTACTTTTCTGCTCTTCTTACGAAGACAGTGTTTTTTTCTTCATATCCCATGGACGTATTTAACTTTAACACCCAACCAGGAGCCAGTTTTCTCTCTTATTCGAGAGAGGAGCTGCTAGCCCTGAAATCAATGGGATGAGCCGGGATACGACACCCCATCCCGGCCGAGCTGAGGAGGAAACCCAGGGGCTGCAAAGCCGGGGCTAAGCTAAAGACTAGGCTAGCGGACAACCGGCGGCGCTACAAACCATCCATTCCCTCCGTTACCATGGGGAATGTGAACTCGCTGCCGAATAAAGTCAACGAGCTTTCCGCT
Source organism: Neoarius graeffei (assembly GCF_027579695.1). Lineage (NCBI taxonomy): Eukaryota > Metazoa > Chordata > Actinopteri > Siluriformes > Ariidae > Neoarius > Neoarius graeffei. The sequence continues at coordinate 70,634,603 of NC_083585.1, forward strand.
CTGAACAACCAGTGGATTTACCGGGAGAGCAGCTTATTTATCATTACGGAGACATGGCTAACACACCTTGTAGCGGATGCTAACGTGGACCTGTGGGGATTCACTGCTGTGAGAGCCGACAGAGACACTAACACATGCGGGAAAAGCGAAGGTGGGGGACTCATCATTTATGTTAACAATCGCTGGTGTAACCCAGGACATATCTCCATAAAGACAGTTTTATGTTACCCAGACTTCAAGCTGCTAGTCGTTAGCCTGCGGCCATATTATCTGCCGAGGGAGTTCAGTCACGTGATCACCATCTGTGTTTACATCCCTCCGAGGGCAGACGCAGCCGCTGCATGTGAGAGGATTCACTCTGTCACAGCGAGGCTGCAGACACAGCACCCTGAGGCATTCATCATCATTTCTGGGGACTTTAATCACGCTACTCTGGACTCTACTTTGGCTGCTTTTGACCAGGCTGTGGATTGTATCTTTTTAAGTTCCCTGAGGGAACCCTCACAAAGGGATCAATAAAGTTCTATCTAATCTAATCTAAGTAAGTGTATTATCGTCCAGCGCTTTCGTGTTGTTTACTTTTGTGTGTCAATAAATAACATTATCCGTGTACCACACAAACACAGGAACACCTCATTTAGAGGATAGTCTCTCTTATTTCTTACCCTGGCAACAGTCGACTTGTGAATCGCCGATTTTCTTGGTCTTTTTCTCGGCTCTGCTTTGGTCCTCGGCTTCTGGGAGCCTTGCACGAAGCGCTCCCATTTCTCTCTCATTGTCCGGTCTTTTGGGAAACGATGAGTACTAATCCCATCACGATTGGTGTTGCTACACCCTCCTACGATACATCTGTTAACGAGTTTAATAATTACGTGATAACGTTGAAGAAACCACCAGGTCGTTTTCTCATAAACAAACCAGCGCTGCCGTAGGATTCAGAGGGAGGCGTCCCGCACGCGACGTCACGAAAATCAACGTTTGCCAGGAAATCCAAATGCTGAGTTTTTTCAGAGGCGGACCAATTCACCTCAAACGGCTTAATTTCAACTGAATTTTTCTGGTATTGCACAAGGTAAACAAATTGCAGAGAATGCAGAGTGTTAAATATTTGACCAAAGTTTAATATGAAATAGGAGAATTACGGTGATCTTGCTCCTGAATTTACCCGCGATATGCACTTTAAGGGATGAGAAGCGTTTATGTTTTGAAAGTCTTGTGTCACATGACAAATCTGAGCATGGATTTTCCCTTTGTGTAAGCATTATGTAAATTTGGTGAAATTAGTTTTGACATCACTGGATCATGTCCTGAACGAGTGACGCACCAGTTTGCTTTTCCTCCATTGGTGATCCACATCTTCTGGCCGTTAATGACGTACTCATCTCCTTTCTTCTCAGCACGAGTCTTTATTCCTGCGACATCAGAGCCTGCACCAGGTTCAGTTACACAGTACGCCTTTAACACACACACACACACACACACACACACACGACTTACTCCTCATTCAGTGATTACACATGGAACAGCACTATACAGAGTGCATTGTTCCTCACCTGTAGTGTTCGGGTTATTACCGTGTGTGTAGTGAGTTTATAAATCAGTGTAAAGTTTTCACACACAGGAGCGTGAACACTTACACACATCAGCGGTTCCTCAGTCAGTCTGCCCAAATATTTTTTCTTCTGCTCACTGTTACCGGCGATAATGACGGGCATTTGCTGCAAGAACAGAAACACGGACATTTAATTTAGAAGTTAAAAAGGGGCAGTCGTGGATATTTTTAATTCATTACTTGTACAAATAACCTGGAAGAGACACAGAACATAATAAAACACAATTAAATAATCCGTGGCAGTGGACTCAGCGTTTAGGGAAATAAAAGGGTCCGAGGCAGAGAACAGGAGGGTACAATTAAAAAGGCTGAAGCCCTTCACCGCAAACCAAAGGCCAGAAAACTGGGTTTATCTGAGACACAGTTTCAAGGTGTTTGGGGAGGAATTTCTCATTTATTGTAAACAGCAAAACAGATTCTGAAGTGATGGGAATCAATACTAAACATTTTACTAGAACTGATATATAGTAATGAATCAAAAAGAAATGACAATACAAAACATACATCTTTGATGTTTACAAACTCAAGTAACAGTTAAGCTGCTAGCAACCAACACACACACACGATATCATGTGATATCCCCTTTATATTAAAGGAAAAGAAAACCCATTTTTAAAATACAGTTATGAAGATGGATTGTTAGTTTATATCATAATCTATGTGAATAACTGAAAATGAGGAGCTCACACAACTCAGACATCCATCTCCGAAAGTCAGTTTCTAGGCAGAATTCCCCCATCACGGATGATTTCATGGAGGCTGCCATTGAAAGTATTTTAACCAGTCAGATACAGTGGGGCAAAAAAGTATTTAGTCAGCCACCAATTGTGCAAGTTCTCCCACTTAAAAAGATGAGAGAGGCCTGTAATTTTCATCATAGGTACACTTCAGCTATGAGAGACAGAATGAGAAAAAAAAAATCCAGAAAATCACATTGTCTGATTTTTAAAGAATTTATTTGCAAATTATATAAGTATTTATAATAATAAATTTATAATAAGTATTTGGTCAATAACAAAAGTTCATCTCAATACTTTGTTATATACCCTTTGTTGGCAATGACAGAGGTCAAACGTTTTCTGTAAGTCTTCACAAGGTTTTCACACACTGTTGCTGGTATTTTGGCCCATTCCTCCATGCAGATCTCCTCTAGAGCAGTGATGTTTTGGGGCTGTCGCTGGGCAACACGGACTTTCAACTCCCTCCAAAGATTTTCTATGGGGTTGAGATCTGGAGACTGGCTAGGCCACTCCAGGACCTTGAAATGCTTCTTACGAAGCCACTCCTTCGTTGCCCAGGCGGTGTGTTTGGGATCATTGTCATGCTGAAAGACCCAGCCACGTTTCATCTTCAATGCCCTTGCTGATGGAAGGAGGTTTTCACTCAAAATCTCACGATACATGGCCCCATTCATTCTTTCCTTTACACGGATCAGTTGCCCTGGTCCCTTTGCAGAAAAACAGCCCCAAAGCATGATGTTTCCACCCCCATGCTTCACAGTAGGTATGGTGTTCTTTGGATGCAACTCAGCATTCTTTCTCCTCCAAACATGACAAGTTGAGTTTTTAACAAAAAGTTCTATTTTGGTTTCATCTGACCATATGACATTCTCCCAGTCCTCTTCTGGATCATCCAAATGCTCTCTAGCAAACTTCAGACGGGCCTGGACATGTACTGGCTTAAGCAGGGGGACACGTCTGGCACTGCAGGATTTGAGTCCCTGGCGGCGTAGTGTGTTACTGATGGTAGCCTTTGTTACTTTGGTCCCAGCTCTCTGCAGGTCATTCACTAGGTCCCCCCGTGTGGTTCTGGGATTTTTGTTCACCGTTCTTGTGATCATTTTGACCCCACGGGGTGAGATCTTGCGTGGAGCCCCAGATCGAGGGAGATTATCAGTGGTCTTGTATGTCTTCCATTTTCTAATAATTGCTCCCACAGTTGATTTCTTCACACCAAGCTGCTTACCTATTGCAGATTCAGTCTTCCCAGCCTGGTGCAGGTCTACAATTTTGTTTCTGGTGTCCTTTGACAGCTCTTTGGTCTTGGCCATAGTGGAGTTTGGAGTGTGACTGTTTGAGGTTGTGGACAGGTGTCTTTTATACTGATAATGAGTTCAAACAGGTGCCATTAATCCAGGTAACGAGTGGAGGACAGAGGAGCCTCTTAAAGAAGTTGTTACAGGTCTGTGAGAGCCAGAAATCTTGCTTGTTTGTAGGTGACCAAATACTTATTTTACCGAGGAATTTACCAATTAATTCATTAAAAATCCTACAATGTGATTTCCTGGATTCTTTCCCCCCATTCTGTCTCTCATAGTTGAAGTGTACCTATGATGAAAATTACAGGCCTCTCTCATCTTTTTAAGTGGGAGAACTTGCACAATTGGTGGCTGACTAAATACTTTTTTGCCCCACTGTAAATCTCCCTGATCGTTTCTGGCAATGCTCTGTCATCACTTGGGCGTGGCACATGGAAGCTCCACATGGAGTATTTATATCCCTGGTACGAGTAGTGCTGCTGTGATGCCTCATTCTGCAGACTGTAACCTCGCTAGACAACCTACAAACAGATCTGCATAGGATAGAATCTGACTTCCACCTAACTCTGTCTAAGAGGCAAGTGTGTAAGTTTTTACACGTTCCTGGCAGCATAAGCACTCGTTAGCACGCTTCAGCCATACGTGATCACAACGTTTGCACGAACACCATTGCGTGTTGCTCATCTGTTGTTCCTCCTCAGCTTCAGGATCAGAAGAGCTGGTTTCCTGTTCTGATTCTTCTTGAGAATCACCTTCCGCAACTCTTGGCTCAAACTGAGAGGGTTCTAGACCAGCAGAATCTGCACTGAATTCGTACTCGCTGCCTTCCGAGTCACTTTCTGCCATCTTGTCTGCGGAAGTTGATTACCGCTTAAAGGCCAACTAAGATGATAATTACTCTACCTGTTCTTATTTTAAACAAACAAATAGTGGTTTTCAACCACATAAGAGCCCATTTTCTGACCGCTTATGATAGTAAATGACTTTAGTCAATTACTTTCACATATTTCACATGCTATGGCTGCTCAGCTGATGATCGGAAATGTTCATAAGCTCCTGACAGGTGGCATCGCTCACAGTACACACTGCCATATTTGAGAGTGAGAACAGCGAGGATCGTTTGCGTCTGTATTTTTTTTTAAGATTATTTGAGGTAATGTTTGGATCCAGGTGTTGTGCGGGAGTGGAGTGTAAAATATCCCAGCCATGTTAAAGTTTTTTTTCTTTTATGTTCTTTAATCCAAGGGTGCCAACACTTCCTACCACCACACGCTTGACTCAATACAAACCTCCTCCTCAAGCTGTCCCCAGGCTAGCCTACCATAATTACCGTAGTAGACAGTCCAACCCTCGCGGAAACGCAGAAAGATGGTAAACAAGCACTGCTTTACTGTATAGGATTCGTGTGAATATTACAGCAGAATGCAACAGTGGCAGAAGTGAAAAAAAACTCGCCTGCATCAATTCCCAAAGTACAAAAAGGTAGGAAGGTAAAGGATAAATGCTGTTTGCCGCACAGGGACAGATCTCTCACAGGCTGACGGGTCCTTCGGGTGCAAAAACAGCACATTCGCAGCTCGTGGGCTCGGAACATTTTGAAGAAAACTGTTTCACTCAAACAGCTCGGATGCCCCGGCATGAGGAGTACCGTACACGCCAGCGCCGGTTCCCACAATCTTCAGCCAAAAAGCGGATAAGACAAACGAGACAACATGGTCAGCAGTCCGCAAAAGAGACGTTTAAAGGGTAAGAAAACACTTTATGGTTTCCCTAACTTTTTATTAAGCGTGATTTGTTATTTTGAGTTCCTTTGGGCATAAACGTAATAATTGCTGATGCAGCTAAGCAGCTTGATGTTTGTCGGGTGTCTTGCTTTGATTCAGTGTTCTCAGAAAAGCCTCAGTGATGACGAACTAAAACAACTCGATAAATATTGTTCACTTGCGTGGAACTAATTGACATGGTAATGCTTGTTTATCATGATCATCGTTATTCGTGTCATTATCTGAAATACTCGAGGAAATCAGTGAAGAAACGTCGCTGGCGCTGTGGTGCATTTTGCTGAACATGGCCGTGTGCTGTAAGCGACATCACACTTTACAGAACTCATTCGGAAAGCAGCTCGGGTGTTTCCGGGAATATTTCTGACTTTTTCCGTACAAGTGTGATAACACACAGTTTCAGCCTCGTTTTACAGGTAAAGAGTTCAGGTTCGTCCGTAAGTCAGGGCTGCAGCTCATTAACACACTATTTCAGATGTATAGTGGAAAAAAAAAAAATCAATCAACATTGTCACCTTAGCAGCCCTTTGGCTTTGCCCCTTCAGTACTGAAGAGCGACACTCAGCCTTGCGCCCAAATAACGTCACGCATCGCCCTTCCAACGGGCAACATGGCAGCGTCCTGGTGGCATTAGAGCAGCGATACAAAAACACTCAACTGTCTTATAAATGGTCAAACATGCCTGAAACTTTTCTTACGGCCTCTCAATATTACAAGCTACCAACCCGTGCATGGATTTACTTTACATTTCTATTCCTTTAAGGACGTTTAGAGTTCAAAAGATTTTTCAGACATTTTGAAAAAAAATATATGAATTAATCACAGTATTTTTATTTGGCATTGCACTATACAAGTTATAATAAGTGAATCTATATTCATCTGATAACAAGCGTCAGTTCCTGCAACAGCAACTGGACAAAAACAAATACGTATAAACTCATATATATTTATAATTTTAATGATTACCGTTAACATTAACTGCATGACAGAGGTCGAGTCTCGATATGTGACTCCCCTACAGGGATACACCGCATTCGGTCAGAAGTCAAAATGTAAACAATGTCAACGCGCCGAGCATTCCGAGTTTGACCCAAAACAGGCCGTATACAATAATGGAATAGCGATCGATATTTATAATTTAACATTTAGCCAACCAGCTTTTATACACAACCCGTCCACAGACATATTTCACTCGGTAATCATAGCGACGGCTAAAATTACAGACTTGCCTGTGGTTCGAGGCCTTTTTAAAAACCGAGCCTCTAACGTACTGCTCCGCTTCTTGGTCTCCATTTCTAGCCATGTGGTAGCGTGGCTCAATCACAGTACACAAAACATCAACAACACCTTTCAGCCAATCAGATTACAGCCAAGTTACAGCACACGGCAGCGTAACGGCTGCCTCTGTTTCCTACAGACGTGTTAATGTCTGGCCATTCCAGGTTCCCTCTTGGTTCTGAAAAATATTCTCCACTTTTTTCCTTGAAAAATAAAGTCAAAGAAATATTCTTCACTTTTTCTTGGTCTGTATTTTTTTCTTAGTTACTGATTAATCAAAGTGACTGAATACAGGTTTATACCAACCAAACTGGCACAGTTCAGATATTTGTACAGATCCAGCTCGGCCTCTCCATTACAGAGAACATCGGGGCTCCACTCCAGACTCTGATGATAAAGCCCTGACTTTGGGCTCCTGTGCACCGTCAAGCTAAAATAACTCTCTTTAGTTTGAGCTTCCTGAAGGTTATTTTATCAGGGAATTATTCTAAAGCGTTATTAGGACTCCCTTTAGCCTTTACTTCAACACAACACTTCAGTTACAGCTGAACAGAAGAATCTGGGAACAAACAGCACTGAAGGAATCTGAATTTCCCGTCGATTTACAAACCGAACACAGAACGACGCCGCGGTTTTCATCATACGTTCGTCATCACAGAGCCGTTTCTATTCGAGTTATTGAACAGACCGGGCTCGGTCCAGTTTTCCTGAGGCCTGTATTTAAGGGAATTTGGCATCGATAGATCGCTTGGTGAGATTTTATCTAACTTTACAAGAAATATCACCGACACACAGTCACAGGTTATGAGATCTTTATCGCTGGTTTCTGCACTGCTCTTTTTAAATTTGTCCTTCACTTCAGTTTCTGTCTCTTTATTATTAAGTTCTGATCAACACCCAGAATGTCTCAGGAAACTGAGGAACGTGTCCACTGACCTAATGTCACTCGTAAAATTAATCATCGGTTTAATAAAAATATCATTTCTCACTCACGTCTCTCTCCTTTAGGATCACAGACACACGTTCTATATTACAACATTCACAATCCCAGATTAGGGATGTTAACCGATGACCGTTTGACCGAATCAACATCAACCGGTTAATTTTTTTTTGGCTGTCGATTAAAAAAAAAAATCGTTTTGAAGCTGCCGATTTTGGAGCGGAGAACCTGGAATTCTGTGTTGTAAATGCTTGGGGCGTGCCATGCGGTGTAAGGACGACAGCTGACGAATCAGAAACACCCATTCAGTCATGTCCCGCCCTCCCGCCCCAGTTAAAGACAGCTAACAAATCAGAAACACCCATTCAGTCATGTCCCGCCCCAGTTGAACACAGCTGCCACTCGGTGAAAGAAAAAAGTGTAGGCACAGGCTTTTTAGCTTACAAATTACTATTCTGTTTTTTTAATTATTATTAGAAGGCCCATGGAGTTTAGTCCTGCCTTGGCCAGTGCATTCTGAAAGTATGTTTCGGTCTGTAGCCAACAATGCATGTTATTGTAGATCAGATCTCTCCACGCAAACTAAAGGCGCAGATGCCGACTTTTTCACGGCTGAATCGTGCAGATCCGATTGCTTTCCTTTGAGCATACAGAATTTACTCTGATGAAATTATTCAGACACTCCAACGCCCCCCCTAAAAAAAAAAAAATAAAAATCGGGTCTGCACGAGCCGTGAAAAAGGCGCGCCGTTTGCATCCCTGTTTAAACTCATAGGTTAACCGACTTTAACCGGCTAATGAGGCTCGGTGGTCGGTCAAGATTTTTTTTTAGTTTTCGCCATCCCTATCCCAGATGAGGTCCAACTCGGTTGTTTTCTATTAATCTCTTACATTTTTTGAGAGTGAAAATACCCGGGGGCTCGAGCCCAGAAACCGAGCTCCCTTTGGTCGCTGCTGGCTGACAGCGCGTTTTGGATTTTTTTTTTTTAAACCAACGCTGCCCACTGTGCTCGGGGTCAGTCGGGGCTCTGAGTGTGGCCCCCCGTGACTGTTTCAGCCCTTAAATCATCTTCAGTGCCTGAAGAAGCTCACTCTAAATAAATAAAAGGCCAGTTTAGCCTGCGTCACTGTTCAGTTCACGCAGAGATAATGACATCACCACACCAGGCCGATTAAGACACACTGTGATTGGTCAAAAGTTTAGCGCTCATGTGGTCATTATGTGTCGTGGATTTTCATTGGTCACAAGCACGCGCTCATTGTTTACACTCTGGCTTCCCAAAGTCTCTTCACTGGGGTTGGATTTCAGCAAACGGAGGGATTTCTATAAAAGATGATTTATGATAATGATGACACACATTCGTCACCGTGACGACTGCTAGTAATTTTCTCTGTCACTGATGGATTATGTTCGTCAGTGACGAGTGCCAGCGGGAGCCCTGGATATTTAGTTGAATAAAACTTAGTTCCACACCGCACGCTGCTCAGTTCTGTACAGATATGTAAACGAGAATATTTTTTGTTACTCAGTGAAAAATAGACGGCGGAAAATCCGACTACAGACAGCGATTTGCCGCTGCTGACTGGCTGCTTTTAAGACCTGTGCGTGTCCTTGGAGCAGAAGTGTACGAAGACGCTGATAAACTCTTTCAGAAAACAGATTTCCACTCCGGAATGCCGGTGTGGATGTGCAGACAGTCAGTCCTGTTCGAGACACTACAGGCCACTGTAAGGCCAGGAGGTGGAGCTTTTTGAGCCTGGGTGGAAATGGGGGTGTGGCTTCAAGGAGTAATTTTTTTTGTTTGTTTTTTGTTTAAATATATATTCAAATATAAAATCCACATAATCTTATCCTCAAAATAGGACTAATCTTATCCAGGTTTAACAAGATAAGAGAAACACGCATGATGCTCAGAAAATCTTTAAAAACCAAAAGGAAATCCTCCATTAAACACTACGTGCAGTTTTATCTGTAAGCAGGCATGAAAATGGGTCAGGGGTTGAAAAGGTGAGAAGGGTGCGCACGCGCGGGGGTGGGGTATTGTCGGGCGTTGGTGGTGCGGAGGAAATACTTCCGGTACACTGATGTATCGCAGTTTGGACGTGAGCAATCAAAGCATGGCTGCCCTTGTTTGCATAATTTATGTCCTTGTGGCAGAGGACACACCTGGCCAATCCCTCCCTGTCAATTTTCTTAAAGAAATCCCCAACATGAAAGGACACCTCTTGTCCCTTCACAGATACTTTGCCCTCCAGCTTAAGCCAGGCCCACTTCCAGCTGCATTTAATGCCTGCATCCAGCTTAACAGCTGCAGCGTCCTCTTCCCCAACACACTCATTCTAAGGATAATGTTTGTATTAGTGCAAGTGGTACATCAGCATCAACTGTAAACCACTCTCTACTGTTAGTCCGTGACCTAGAGGGGTTGGTCGTTACCGAAAAAGTGGCAAAGGCTACCATAGCTTTTCTGAAAGCTTGGAGTCTCAGCTGTTCAATGATGTATGATGGCCATCTGACAGGAGTAGCTGTTTTATCACACACAATGTAAACTAAGGTTGAGAAAATATTGTGTATAAATCAAGCAGAACACTGATATTGCCGAAATCTATATTGGACATATTGGAATATTTTATTTTGTTATGTTTGGCATCATTTTAAAGGGGAGACTCTGAGCTTTCATTTAAATCCTTTTGTGAGCATTTTTAGATGAGTACAGCCAACCCTGGAGCTCTTCAAACTTTTAATCACACACATTTTCCTTCCATTTCCGCCCAAGTCATCCTTCTGTGGCACCAGGGAGCACCAGAAAAAACAAAATCCAAACACTGAAATACTGGCACGACCCTGAGGATTCAGAAAATGTACCATTTACCCATATTATCTGATTTGGAGGGGGATTTTCAGTCTGATAACAGACATGGCGTTTTTTCAAAGACAGAAACAGTAGTGTACGATTCTAATTTGTTGACATGTCGAGTTGAAAGTCTGAGGTAAAACATTTTTAGAAAAAGTTGTTATTCAGCATTGAGATATTTCAAAGGGTCCTTAATACATGTCCACCACATATAATTTATATCAGGTCCCAACTTTCATGGAATTTACATTACAAAATGAATACAGTGTTCTGCTTGATTTATACGCAATATTTTCTCAACCTTAGTTTACATTATGTGTGAGAACTCAAAACAGCTACTCCTGTCAGACGGCCATCATACATCACTGAAAAGCTGAGAATCCAAGCTTTCAGAAAAGGTATGGTAGCCTTTTCCACTTTTTCGGTAACGGTTTCCATATTTTGAGGCCCTGTCTCACGGTCTATGTGTTCACACCAGAAACTCCTAAAGCTTTAATGGCCAGCAGTAGGCTAGCTGACTTAGAATGGTGACAAAAGCTACAGCAGCGACTAAAAATAATATCAACATAGCGATTTACACAACAGCTTCAGTGGCTTTTGGTCTAAACACACGGCAAGCCTTTCGTGACACACTCTTCCCTGTTGTCTTCTCTCTAATTTTGCGCTGAAAAAAATTGACGCCCGTCTTGTCAATGGATGGAGCCCGGGCAGTAAACGCGAGACGCCCGCTTTCGCTATTTTAGATGGCTCAAAACCATTACGTTTTAATGAATCAATAAATAACAGTGTAAAACAGTGGAGTGCAAAAAAGACCAGGGTTCACAAGTTTTTATTTTGTCACAAAAGGCTTCAAGCATGGGCCAAAGCATAGGCTAACAAGTTTTAGAGTTTACCACTTCACCTTCAGCCTTCTCAGCCCCTCACGTGAATATTATCCTCACACGTCCCTGAAATACCAATTACAGAGATAATAGAAAGAAGTTTGTGTTTCTTCTTTTATGTTACCGTTAACTACACAAGCTTTAAGCTAACTTAATATCTGGCAAACGGGAGCTATTATCTTCACCAGAGCTTCGGCTAGCTCTGGCAGTGTTCAACGCAAGCTGTAGCAAACAGCAGTAACTTTGTTATACCGCACAAAATATGAAAACGATTGAAACCATTACTCACCAAATTCAATCCGCTGGTAAATGCAGGTAAATGTGTAAGTTACGCTCTGGTCTGCCTTGTCCCAGGCCATCCTTAAAAAAATCCGTTTCCTGTCCACCGGGTGAGCAACAAAATTTTCAGTCGGGAGGGAGGGATTTTTATTTTATTTTTTTTATTATATATGGATGGATAAGAAATTGCAATGCTGTGTTTGCTTTTTCTTTCAGTACTTTTTTTATTACAAAAGCAGACACATTTAATAAAATGACAGTTTAATCAGCTGAAACTTGTACAAAAACTGTAAGTTAGCATTTTAAATGCTGACTGCAACATTTGCAAAACTTTTACAAAGGTAGTTAAAATGTCCGACACACGGAGTTTTTGTAGTTCTAAATGGAGCGTTAGGCCGAGTTCGGATGAAATTACACTATTAAAATGATCACTGAATTATTTGTTTTTCTGAATCTTTACTATTTTGTTGTTCGCTAGAATACCATTTTGCGATTTCACACTTAAGCAAATGTTTGAAAACTCCGGATCTCCTTCCTTCATGGCGGCTGCCATTTTTTTTGTGCCGCACAGCGCATGCGCAGAGCTGATTCGACAGGGCTTTCCACAAGCGCCGGCTGCGGCTACACAATTAAGTCCAGCCGGCTACTTTAATGAATATTTTTGTAGCCCACAGGCTCTAAATATTAATTTTCGATTTTAATAAAATTAAATGTTTATCTAACGGACTGACAATAATGTCAAACTGAACTGCACTCATTTAAGTTGTGATTCGCGCTGTTTGTACCGATAATAACCACAAATTCCCCGCCGACTTCGTTGATCAGGGGAGAGGAACTCATCCGCGGCCCCGACATGCGGTGTGTGCACACGCGCGCACTCGGCGGAGGCAGTATGAGCTTTAGTGGAAAGCCCTGGGAATGCGTAAATGTCAAGTTCGAGTTTAGATTTACGAACCCGAAAAAAATGTCGAAAAACCGGCGTTAAAAAAAAAATTTCACCCGCACAAACGGCACTCGCCCGGCCGGTGGACCGGAAACAGAACATTTTTTAATAATGGCCCCAGGTGGATATGTCCTGCTTCTCGTTCTCGCAGCTTTGCAATTCAACCACAGGCTCTCTCCATGCACTCCAAGTACACGTGAAGAGTGTGCGCATGATTGGAATAATGGAACGCAGTTTGGCATATGATTGGTTCTCGGCAGCGAAGCAGCCAGGAGGATTTACTGACCGTCCAAGTGTCATTTAAAGGGCCGATTTCTGAAGTGCTCAGTTTGCGTATTAAGTCAATCATATGATAATTTAAAAAAAAAAATATCTCCCGACCCCCCCCCCCCAAAAAAAATCTCCTCGGATCTACACGATTCGCGTAGGTCACCCTTTTTGACTTCAAAACGGCGAATTTTGCCGAAAGGTGAGAGATTTTCATGCCTGTGTAAGTGTACGTGTTATCGTTCTGAAGTGTAACTCACTCCGAGAGAGTTGGCCTCGATGGCGGTCTGAACCCCTGTACAGCCGTACGCCAGCTCCTCCGTGATCAGACACGCGTCAAAGCTGGACAACCCGAGCCCACCTGGAAATAAACAACAGCAGAACGAAGCAATAAGAGTGCGCGAGAGAGAGAGAGAGAGAGAGACACACACACACACAGTGTGAACCCACCACAGTCCTCTGAGATGTGAGTGTTCATCAGACCGAGCTCCCATGCCCTCCTGATCAGAGGAACTGGATACTGCACAGGAGACAAGAACATTTAGGAACACATCTAGGTGTGTGTGTGTGTGTGTGTGTGTATATATACTCACTTCACCGCTCTTGTCATAGTCTGGAGCCACAGGGACGATCTCCTCTCGCGCAAACTTCCGGGCCACTTCCTGGAATTCCTTCTGCTGCGCCGTCAAATCTGTCCATCACAGAGGAGAGGATGAAAGAGTGTGTGAGGCCTTAGCTAACACTCAAAGTCACTTAGTACTCTGTGTGTGTGTGTGTGTGTGTGTGTGTGTGTACCAAAGGAAAACCCAGCATTAGAACTCTTCACTAAAGGGGCTGCTCGAGCTGCACCACTGCTGAACCTCAAGCCCGTCTGTACACCAACCTTTAACACCTACACACACACGCACGCGCGCACACACAAAATTGATAACTATTAGTCAGATGATACAACATATTTAATAGATGAAAATATATTTAATAATACAGAAGCGTCCTGAGGAAATATGCTGAGGGACATCTCAAGGTCAAGGCTTTTTTATTGTCATTTGACCCATACACAGTTGGCGCAGTACATCGTTAAAATGAAGCTACATTTCTCCAGAACCGTGAGGCTACACTAAACATCACAGCACTCCAAACCTACAAATAACAAAGTGCAGCGAGTGCAACACTGCAGACAACAAGGACAGCGCAAAAACAACAACTAGCACAGAGACAGTCGAGTCCCAACCAGGACCTGTTACTGAGAAGGTGTGGAAAGCTGATTGTGAGCACGCACGTGTGTGTGTGTGTGTGTGTGTGTGTGTGTGTAAAAAGAAATAAACGTAAACATCGTATGTGCTGGTCAATCGTCTGTTCAGGTCAAAGTTCATAAAGATAGAGACAGACACAGAGTGAGACGGGCAAACAGGGAGATTAGCACACAGAAAGACATGCAGACAGACACAAGCACAGAGAAAGGGACAGACAGACGGGACAGAGAGACCAGCAGACAGACAAACAAGCAGCTCCTAGAGATATGAACAGATGATACTGAGTTCAGCTCCACAGAACCGTCTGAAACTGTTCCAGTATTCATAAAAAGGTCTAAATGTGACAGAACTGTGATTAATTACACACAAGTGTTATATAATTATACAGGACTCATTACAATCCAGTGTAATATTAATAACAATATTAACAACCCCCCCCCCCCCCCCCACACACACACACACACACACACACACACAACCCTGATTCCAAAAAAGTTGGGACAAAGTACAAATTGTAAATAAAAACGGAATGCAATAATTTACAAATCTCAAAAACTGATATTGTATTCACAATAGAACATAGACAACATATCAAATGTCGAAAGTGAGACATTTTGAAATTTCATGCCAAATATTGGCTCATTTGAAATTTCATGACAGCAACACATCTCAAAAAAGTTGGGACAGGGGCAATAAGAGGCTGGAAAAGTTAAAGGTACAAAAAAGGAACAGCGGGAGGACCAAATTGCAACTCATTAGGTCAATTGGCAATAGGTCATTAACATGACTGGGTATAAAAAGAGCATCTTGGAGTGGCAGCGGCTCTCAGAAGTAAAGATGGGAAGAGGATCACCAATCCCCCTAATTCTGCACCGACAAATAGTGGAGCAATATCAGAAAGGAGTTCGACAGTGTAAAATTGCAAAGAGTTTGAACATATCATCATCTACAGTGCATAATATCATCAAAAGATTCAGAGACTCTGGAAGAATCTCTGTGCGTAAGGGTCAAGGCCGGAAAACCATACTGGGTGCCCGTGATCTTCGGGCCCTTAGACGGCACTGCATCACATACAGGCATGCTTCTGTATTGGAAATCACAAAATGGGCTCAGGAATATTTCCAGAGAACATTATCTGTGAACACAATTCACCGTGCCATCCGCCGTTGCCAGCTAAAACTCTATAGTTCAAAGAAGAAGCCGTATCTAAACACGATCCGGAAGCGCAGACGTCTTCTCTGGGCCAAGGCTCATTTAAAATGGACTGTGGCAAAGTGGAAAACTGTTCTGTGGTCAGACGAATCAAAATGTGAAGTTCTTTATGGAAATCAGGGACGCCGTGTCATTCGGACTAAAGAGGAGAAGGACGACCCGAGTTGTTATCGGCGCTCAGTTCAGAAGCCTGCATCTCTGATGGTATGGGGTTGCATTAGTGCGTGTGGCATGGGCAGCTTACACATCTGGAAAGACACCATCAATGCTGAAAGGTATATCCAGGTTCTAGAGCAACATATGCTCCCATCCAGACGACGTCTCTTTCAGGGAAGATCTTGCATTTTCCAACATGACAACGCCAAACCACATACTGCATCAATTACAGCATCATGGCTGCGTAGAAGAAGGGTCCGGGTACTGAACTGGCCAGCCTGCAGTCCAGATCTTTCACCCATAGAAAACATTTGGCGCATCATAAAACGGAAGATACGACAAAAAAGACCTAAGACAGTTGAGCAACTAGAATCCTACATTAGACAAGAATGGGTTAACATTCCTATCCCTAAACTTGAGCAACTTGTCTCCTCAGTCCCCAGACGTTTACAGACTGTTGTAAAGAGAAAAGGGGATGTCTCACAGTGGGAAACATGGCCTTGTCCCAACTTTTTTGAGATGTGTTGTTGTCATGAAATTTAAAATCACCTATTTTTTCTCTTTAAATGATACATTTTCTCAGTTTAAACATTTGATATGTCATCTATGTTCTATTCTGAATAAAATATGGAATTTTGAAACTTCCACATCATTGCATTCCGTTTTTATTTACAATTTGTACTTTGTCCCAACTTTTTTGGAATTGGGGTTATACATACACACAGTCATCATCATCTTCTTTTGGCTGCTCCTGATTGGGGTCACCACAGCGGATCTTTCGTCTCGATTGCTCCCTGTCTTTCACATCCTTCTCTACCACACCTGCCACTTTCATGTCCTCTCTCACCACATCCATGTATCTCCTCTTTGGCCTTCCTTGTTTTTGTTTGCCTTGCAGCTCCATCCTCAACATTCTCCTTCCCACATGCTCTGCATCTGTTCTCAGGATGTGCCTGTACCATCTCAGTCTCATCTCTCTTAGCTTCATTCCCAAGCTCTCCACATGTGCTGTCCCTCTGATGTGCTCGTTCCTTATCCTGTCCAACCTCATCACTCCCATCGCAAACCTTAACATCCTCAACTCCGCCTCCTCCAACTTTGCCTCCTGTCTCTTCGTTAAGGGTACGGTCTCCAATCCATACATCACAGCTGGTCTCACTACTGTCTTATACATCTTACCTTTCACTTTTGCTGGGACTTTCCCATCACAAATGACTCCCGAAATCCTTCTCCACCTGCTCCACCCTGCCTGCACTCTCTTTCTCACCTCACTATTGCAGCCCCCATTTTCCTGCACAGTTGACCCCAGGGACTTGAATTCACCAACTTTCTTTACGTCTACTCCTTGTATCTTCACTACACTCTCATCCCCATTCTCACTGATGCACATGTATTCTGTTTTGCTCCTGCTCACCTTCATTCCTCTTTGTTCCAATGCATCCCTCCATCTCTCCAAACCCAACTCTACCTCCTTTCTACTTTCACCACACATCACAATATCATCCGCAAACATCATGTTCCATGGTGACTCTCGCCTCACTTCGTCCGTCAAGCTATCCATCACTATGGCAAACAAAAAAGGACTCAAAGCAGATCCTTGATGGAGTCCCACCTTCACCTTCAACCATTCAGTCGTTCCAACTGCACACCTCACTGCTGTTTCACTGTTCTCAGACATGTCTTGCACCACTCTAATATACTTCTCATTCACTCCACTCTTTCTCATACAATACCATAACTCATCTCTCGGCACTCTATCGTATGCCTTCTCCAGGTCTACAAACACACAATGTAGCTTTCTCTGGCCTTCTCTGTACTTCTCCATTAACATTCTTAAAGCAAAAATTGCATCCGACGTGCTCTTCCTTGGCATAAACCCGTACTGCTGTTCACAGATTGCAACCTCTCTTCTCAATCTCGCCTCCAATACCCTTTCCCATAACTTCATGGTGTGGCTCATCAGTTTTATTCCTCTGTAATTACTGCAGCTCTGTACATCTCCCTTATTCTTGTATATTGGGACGAGTACACTCTTTCTCCATTCATTTGGCATTTTCTCATTCTCTAGGATCTTATTAAACAATCTCGTTCGGAACTCCACAGCCGTCTCACCCAAACATTTCCAAGCCTCAATCAGGATACCATCTGGTCCAACTGCTTTCCCAGTCTTCATTCTTTTCATGGCTGCCCTCACCTCATCCTGGCTAACCAACTCTGCTTCCTGATTTGCTGTCTCCAACGAATCTGACCTTTTCTCTCTTGGATTCTCCTCATTTAATAACTCCTCAGAGTACTCTTTACAGAACCTCCAGGATTTTGCGATGTTGCGATTTGCAACGTCAACGCAAATTCAACCAATCCCTGCCAATTCAGGGCGCTGTTGCAACTACATCCAATCACCGCAACTTCCATCGCAATTTTTTGGAGAAACCCCGCAACATTATGGAATCAATTTTGTGCCAAAATGTTCATACAATACTTTTGAGATATCAAACAAAAACGACAAATCAAAATACAAAAAAAGAAAGTCAATTTTTTTAGACTGGCAAACAAATTATTCGTGTAATCGTGCAAAATATCAGTCTATTACTCTTCAGGAACCTTTTATTTTTGTTCCGCGTCTCTCTCGGTTGTGTTTGCTGTAATTTATTCGGGTTGTGATTCCAGCTTTCCCGTTTGCGCTCCCGGACTTTCTGCTGCAGGTTTGGCACAAGCTTCCCGTGTGGGCGGGCTGTCCAGGAACGCATTCCCATTGGCTAACCTGTGTTTGACTGACAGCTGCGCTCAGCCATTCCCTACTCGGATTCTGGCGGACTGTTTGATGAGTGACCGATCCATTGACGGTAAACAAGGATCGAGTGGACTTCAGTGGCGACTATGATACTGAATTAATTCAACAAAGTGTAAATTTAATATCATAGTCGCCGCTGAAGTCCACTCGATCCTTGTTTACCGTCAATGGATCGGTCACTCGCCAAACAGTCCGCCACAATCCGAGTAGGGAATGGCTGAGCGCAGCTGTCAGTCAAACACAGGTTAGCCAATGGGAATGCGTTCCTGGACAGCCCGCCCACACGGGAAGCTTGTGCCAAACCTGCAGCAGAAAGTCCGGGAGCGCAAACGGGAAAGCTGGAATCACAACCCGAATAAATTACAGCAAACACAACCGAGAGAGACGCGGAACAAAAATAAAAGGTTCCTGAAGAGTAATAGACTGATATTTTGCACGATTACACGAATAATTTGTTTGCCAGTCTAAAAAAATTGACTTTCTTTTTTTGTATTTTGATTTGTCGTTTTTGTTTGATATCTCAAAAGTATTGTATGAACATTTTGGCACAAAATTGATTCCATACAACATCAGCCATTTTAGCCCGCAACAATCACAGAAAAGGCCCGCGGAATCCTGGGGGGACTGAAATCCACCTTCTTAATACACTCTGTTTGTTTGTTTGTTTGTTAGCACACACACACACATTACGTAGCAGGTCAAACTCTTATCTTTAGCCAAATGCTAATCCTGTCCGCACTATAAAGTGCAGTGGTAAGTCACTAACCCCCCTGTGTGATGATTTAATGTATAATAAAGCTGTAACTCGGTGTTTTTACCTTCAGCAGCATTGTAACACTTCAGCCCGGAACTCAGTGGTGTTGAGGTTTGGAGCTACAGCTCTCCTCCAATCACAGCGCAGGGTTTAATCACGTGATAGAGCGTCACGTCACAAAGGGCACCTCGGTGGCTTTTGCCCGAATTCCAGTTTCGAGATAAAAATAAACCGCGCTGAAGGGCAGCAGAGGGGGAAAGAGCACTAAAATATTATACTCAAGTACAAGTACTGTTACTCTGATGAAATTTTACTTAAGTACAAGTAAAGTTACCAGACAAAAAATCTACTCAAGTAAAAGTAAAAAGTAGATCATTTAAAATGTACTTTGAGTAAAAGTAAAATGTTACTTTTAACAATGGGTGTTTTCTGCCTCCATCGTGTTGTGCAAAAATGAAAAAGAAGAGGAAACAAGGATATATGTCCATCTCAACCCAGATGTTTTATTTAAAGGAAGTGTATCAAACTGAATGCTTAGGATAATGCTGCATTAAAACTGAGACAAACAAAAAAGGTCAATACACACAGTCATGTCGTTTACATCGCCCTGACCACACACAAAGCATTGTACACGAAATATGAAAGTGAAATGTTGCACCGAAATCTCGTAGCTTGCCTGTGTGCACTGTGTGTTATTGAACAATTCAATTCAAACATTATTTGTTTTGCTTAGTATTCCTTTCTGGCCTGTTGGATGTAGAATGGTAGGAGGACTGATCACGTCAGGTTGGCGAGCTAACTTGCTTGCATGATTAGCCAACCGAATAACAGACTAGTTACCGTTATGTTACAGTCAGTGTTGTGCAAGTTCACACTTTTTTTGAACTAGTTCAAGTTCAGTTCAAACATGTTAAAAGTGAACTGGTCACGTTCATAGTTCACAGTTCTAATTCTGAACTAGTTCAAAGTTCAGTTCATTTTACTTTTAGGTGGGATATGAAAAAGACTAAAATCATATGCTACATTCTAGCTCAAAACTACTCACATATTATAGATATTATATTCTATCACACAAAATGGAAGTTATTGTACATACTATATATGGAAAAAGGACAAAATATTTTGATTTCTTCACTGACTCAACCACTGCACCAAAACGTTACACGTGACTTCAAACAAATGCTTTCAGTTTCAACTAACAGTAACTTCTAATAAACTAGTCTGATGAACGAGGATTTCTCAACTTTGCTTAGTGGTTGTAAATCTTCCACAATGTAGTCAATAATCAGTTTATCTACCTGCTGCTGGGAGACAGTGGTCCTCTTGAAGGCTGCAGGCAGTGTGACTTGGATTTTGGGATTTTGGCAGGGGATCTTCTTGCCCTTTCCCTTCTGATCCTCGAGGACTTGCATACATGCTTTGAAACTGGACAGATGCTTCAACTCAATGTGTCGTTTCAAATTTGAGAACGACGTTGTCGATGTTCTTACTTGTTTTTTTCAGGAAAGGTGGACAGAGCTTACACAGAAAGGTAAGGTTTTTACCGTCTGAGTCTGTGTGAAACTGTGTAAAATTGCTGTAAATAACCATGAGGAGAATCCGTCTCATCTGTGTTCTCCGTGCCGCTACTTGAACTTTCACTGGCCATGTTGCTGTGAGTGTGCGCCGGCTGTGGTGTGCACGCTGTCTGCTGCCTGTAGCTAGGGAACGCTGGGTTACGCCTACTCTGCTCTGCTGCATCATGGGTAACGTAGTATGGAGCCAAATCATAGAGCCATCCACTATCTCCGGCTTCACACTACGTTATCCATGATGCATTGCACACACGCGGCACCTCAGGGCAGTGAGTGACAACAACATCAGACTGACAGTGAAGTAGTAGAACGTAAAATATCTTGCAAGTAGACGTGCCACTCGATTCATCAGGTTTCATGTTTCATTCATCTTCATGTTTGTCGTTCATGTCGCATAATTTGAACGAATTCACATTCAAGTTCTTTCATTACAAAGTTGTTGCGTTCAGTTCAAAGTTCATGGAAAAACGAGCGTGTTCAATGAACGCGTTCTTTTGAACGTGTTCGTGCACAACACTAGTTACAGTACCAACAGGTTGCTACTTCAACATTAGCAATGCCATCCACTATTTTTGGAATATAACCAGCCTATTGTCAGTTTTACTATGGAAAGGAAACATTATGATCAAGGGCGCAGATACGTTTTTTGAACTGGGGGGGGACAAAAAACTGGGGGGGACAAAGCTGCCAGCAAACCAACCCCAACCCCGATATGCCTGTCAAACTTGTTGTGGGTAACCATAGCAACCAAGCTCGAGCTCGCAACCTGTGCAGTCTGCACAGCTCAACCAACCGAATATCAGTCTTTGTTTTGTTTTATGTGAGTTGTTGCAACTATGTATACACTGCTGTGCACCTCAATAAACCGAATGGTAATTAGTCTTTTGATTTTTCCATGAGGTTTGCCTTATGCAAAGAAAGACAGCATAGACGTTTTTTCTTCCCTATAAGTGGGGGGGACCGAACGAGGTGAATTTAAATCTGGGTGGGACGAATCCCACCCGTCCCACCCTCTATCTGCGCCCGTGATTATGATGCCAATGACAATACTTACCTCAACATGCTTGCGCACATTAGTCGTCGAATTTTTGTATGCCGCAATGGTTGTCTTCTTGGGCACACATAATCTGCATTGCATAATGAAACTGTCACCCCTTTTCTCTACGAAGCTGAAGTGATCACGTATGTAGGGCCAGGGGTGCACTTCATTACTGGAAGAAATTGCGTTTTCTGCAGGGTCGTCCACCACAGGTTCCTCGGTCTACTCCATGTCCGCAGGGGCGCTTTATCAACACCCGTGGCCCAGGGGCTAGGCCCCTCATAGGCTACCTGTCAACCCTACCCTTACCATTGGCCAGGAAAACACTCTTATTTTATTTGCAATACGTGTCAAGCATTTACAGTGTAAGCGCGTAATTAGCCTAGAAGCCTACGATAGGTTACGTTTGGCTCAGCGTAGCTGCGCAAGGCCCACGCTCACATCGCTCAACACATCTGACCACAGAGGGAGAGAAGAACGCGCGCATTATCATTACAGAGCCGGTTCTGATTATTACCACGGACAGGACAGTGATACTGCGTAACTTTCACGCAGGGGCATGGCCAGAGATAACCACACAAGCCTGCATGCGCTATAATATAGACCTATGTGTTGTAAACATAAAACACACACACCTACAGACAAGTCCTTTTAAAAAATAAAATACATAAAAATAGCTCGGCGGCATGAAAACAAACATTCACTGCAAGTCAAGGTACTTGGCTCGGCGGCCACATGAAACGTAAACACCATGGACAGCGGCCAAACTCATAACTCTACAGACCGAAATACACGAAACCAAGTCCTACTAGGGTCTATTTTACCGATCTATGT
This sequence comes from Neoarius graeffei, assembly GCF_027579695.1. Taxonomy (NCBI): domain Eukaryota; kingdom Metazoa; phylum Chordata; class Actinopteri; order Siluriformes; family Ariidae; genus Neoarius; species Neoarius graeffei. The sequence goes on from NC_083585.1 coordinate 70,657,090, forward strand.
TCAAGCATCATGCAAGTCTTCCTTCTCCTTGAATGAGACCGTGCATTCAACTGCCTTTTTGACATGACTGCATCAAAATACCACTTGCAACAATATTTCACGCTAGGGCTGTGCCGATAGACGATGCCATCGTCCATCGACGATGGTGGTCATCCATCACGATGGAGAGCCACCATCGTGATACCACGCCCCCTCCTGTCATAATCATGCATATACGGTATCATCTGGGCCTATTTAACCTAAAAAGTTAGTTTTTTGTTAGTTTAGTTAGTTAGTTTTGTTTAATATATAAATATAAAATATTATAAATACATAATTATATAAATCATTATAAAGTAATATCCTATTACCGCTTGTTCACGTAGGCTATGGTGCAGGGACGTGCTAGTGAACATAACGTGTTTACACAAATACAGTATGCTACTAATAATAAATTTTGACTTCATTTTTTAGCCTACACTATACTTTTAATGTAAAATTTGTCATGTTGTTCAAACAAATAGCCACTATTAACAGTCGGGAAATATTGCACCTTATCAAACGGCAGTGAAGCGCAGACTTCGGCAGAAGTCAAATAACTTTAATCTGGTAAATAGGCCTACTTTCAGACACAAAATGGTCCACTCTAAGCCATAATGTCAAACCAAATGGAAGAATGAAGGTGATTCTGACAAATGTAAAGACAGTAAAAAAAAAACCCGATATTAAATCATGATTTTAAAAGCTGGTGCAATAATTCAAACACTAATAAATTGGAAAAATTAGCGCGTTCAAGTGCGCACTAAAGGCCGAAACGCATCTTCAATTGATATGGTGTAAATAAACAATGAGTAATAGCTTAAGTGTAGTTTCTTCTCATAGTTTGAATCCTAGTCTTTCATCGTTAGAGCTGATTAATATCTTGCCGTGATCAGTGAGTGCTCGGGGAGGTTCATTTCCACCTGCGCTTTGCGCAGCTCATTTCTCCGAAGCCAGCTGTGCGCAAACGCAGTGTTGACTGCTTGGCAAACTCCAAACGCTCGGTCTGTACTGGCCCTCTGTTGCGCAAGCGAGTTGGTTATGGCCAGGTTCAAATTGTGCCCAAAACAACTTAACCACGGCCATTTCAATTGCCTGATGGCTGCGACAATATTCGCCCCGTTGTTATACAGGCGATCTTTTTCTCCTCTATTTTCCATTCGGCAAGTGTCTCGCGCAATGCGTCTTCTAAATGGTCCGCTGAATGTGTCTCTGGCATGAAACTCGTCTGCAGGCATTTGGACTGCATTGCCCACTCTCGGTCCACATAATGTACGGTAGCTGACATATAGGGCATCATGTTGCAGCTGGACCACATATCCGTTATCAAGGCCAAATATTCCACATCACCTAGCGCTTTTTTTTCTTTACGTGCCAAAGCCTCGGATGAGTATCTAATACTTTTAATAATAATAATAATAATAATAATAATAATAATAATAATGTGGTATTAAAATCCCCCCCACGATATGATCGTCCATCACGATGTTTGCACTGTAAACATCGTCGATGCCAATTAAGGGGGCATCACACAGCCCTATTTCACGCACTCCATCAAGAAAAAAGTTAAACATGATGAACACGGGCATACTGTTTTGAGCATACGATTTTTTAAAAAGAAACTAGCTACATCAAAGTCCTTCAATAAACCCATCCTTTAGCGCAAATGAGCTTAACCTAGTTCAAAGCATGATGCTAGCAGTAGCTGCATAAGGCAAAATCACGTGGGCCTTTCGTCAACAACAAGCCACGGTGGGCAAACATTAATAATCAAGCGTCCTTACCTTAAAACGCTGTCTTGACCACAGAACTTCTCAAGTATTTCACTTAAATCCACACGGGTTAACAACACACCCAACACAGCTAGCGAGAAATGTGGATCTGCGCTAGCTTTGTATTGCTATTCCCCTCAGTATGCTTACTCTGTCTGCTGCCCGAACTGTCAACATTATAGGCTACAACCTTTTCATCAATTTCTTCAGTAGATGCCATTTTAGACATTTTATTATCCCCATCGAAATATGCTATTATACTAACAGGATTATAACCCAAATCACACGACACGTATTCAAATCACAACTGATTTATTTTACTGTTGGACAGATCATAGCATATCTAGCCTAGCTGCACATAGCCTAGCTGCTGTAGGCTGATAACTGATAAGTAGCTGATATTCTGAACAGATTGGTGATCCTTACCTTAAAAAAGTCTGTGACTTTAGGCAACGATTCTATCATTACCTGCATCTCTCTCTTTTTTCCTTTTATGCGCCCCGCTAACATGTGAACGCTTCATCTTTCAAAGCCTCTAAATTTGTGTCTCTGTAGTCTGCAGTCTTTGGCGCGCTTTCGTGCGTGACGTTACATTTTGTTCCATTTTATTCTGGTCCAGTTGTGGGTGTTCGTTTCGCGAACCACATCCACCATGTCTCTTACAGCAGGCTACTGTGCGCTCATTTATTTCTAACCTTATTTCTATCCGTACATTAATGTAGGCCCACGATTCCGACAGTTTATTATTTTATTAATATTACAAGGCCCCTGATTGGCTGTGGCCCAGGGGCGTGAGCCCCCCGAAGCCCCGCCCCCCCCCTTAAAGCGCCGGTGCATGTCCGCCATCGTCTGTGTGAGACTCGCGCGCGCGACAACTGTCCTTTCATTTCCAGAGCGCATTTCCCCTTCTCTGTTTTAGCCTTTTTTTTTTAAATTTATTTATTTATTTATTTTTACTCAGTAACGGTTGTGATGTAAAATGTACCGAAGTACACTACTTAAAAGAAAACATAAGTAAAAGTAAAAGTACACTCTTTAAAAATTACTTGAAAAAGTATAAGTACACAAAAAAGCTACTCAAGTACAGTAACGCGAGTAATGTAATTCGTTACTTTCCACCTCTGAAGGGCAGCATACAGCCCTGTAACCCTTTAGTCCAGGATTAATCTCACACTGTCAGGATATTAATCTCATACTATCAGCATATTAATCTCACACTGTCAGCATATTAATCTCACACTGTCAGGATATTAGGAAAATGTTCAGCAGCCTCTTGTCATGATGAGTGAATGTTTTACTCCCAACCACTAGATGGCGCAGTTGTGGCAGAGCTGCCTGCTCACAATCGAGCTATTAGTAGATGGAGAGAATAAAAAGCCATGCTTGGTCAAATTTTATTAAAATAAAAACATTCGTTCATAAAGCCCAGTTTCTTCTGAGAGTGCTAACATCAAAACATTACACATCTGGCCTGAATTTTCATTTTTCTGAGTCAGAATCAAGTTTATTGCCTAGTCCGTTCTCACACATAAATAATTCACTTTGGTGATTTGGTGCTTGAACAGTTAAGATAGAAGAATTTAGCAAAGACAAAAATTATTTATATACATAGAATAAAAAATATAATCTGAAATATACAAATTTGAAAAGTGGACATATTTAATGAGTATTTGCATGAGTTGTTGAAGTCCAAGCTGTACAGTATGACCCGGAATGTGCAAAAACAGGTCACATGATGAAGATTGAGAAGAGATACGATATGAATATGTGAGAAGATGATAATATGTGCAGTGGGTTAAATAAATAGCCGAGCTGTACAGTGTGAGCTGGAATGTGCAATAAAGGTTCACAGAATGTAAAACATGACCTTGAAATGTGCAAAATGGCAGTTCAGAGACGAAGTGCATAAATGTTACAGGATGGAACTGTGAGGTTCGAGTCAGTGGGGTCTCTGACCTTATCGATGAGGCAGCTGCAATGAGGAAAAAGCTGGCCTTATGGCATGAGGTTTTGGTTCTAATCGACCGCAACCTCCTACCAGAGGGGAGTGGTTCAAAAAGTTTGTGTCTGGGGTGAGAGGAGTCGGCTACAATCCTTTCTGCTCTCCTCAGGGTCCTGGACACGTACAGATCCTGAAGAGATGGAAGGTTGCAGTCGATTGTCCTCTCAGCAGAGCGAATGATGCACTGCAGTCTGCCTTCATTCCTGGCAGTGGCAGCAGCGTACCAGATGGTGATGGAGGAGGTGAGGATGGGCTTGATGATGGTGGCGTGCTTTCTTCCTCTGCTATGCTTTCTTGGTGAGAGAGCAGGTATTCATCTCCCACTTAAGGTCCTGGGTGATTATAACTCCCAGGAAGCAGAAATACTCCACAGAGGTTACTGGGGAGTCAAACATGGTGATGGGGAAGGAGGGTGTGGCAGAGCTCCTCCTGAAGTCTACAATCATCTCCACTGTCTTTAGAGCATTAAGCTCTAAGTTGTTCTGCCTGCACCAGGACACCAGATGGTCAATCTCCCACCTGTAGGCAGACTCATCCTCATCAGAGATGAGTCCAATGAGGGTGGTGTCATCTGCGAACTTTAGGAGCTTGACAGACTGATGACTGGAGGTGCAGCTGTTGGTGTACAGGGAGAAGAGTAGAGGAGAAAGAACAAAGCCTTGGGGGGGGATCAGTGCTGACGGTTTGGGAGTCAGAGACGTGTTTACCCAGCTTCACGTGCTGCTTCCTGTCAGACAGGAAGTCAGTGATCCACCTGCAGGTGGAGTTAAGCATGCTCAGCTGGGACAGCTTGTCCTGCAAAAGAGCCAGGATGATGGTGTTGAAGGCAGAACTGAAATCCACAAACAGGATCCTAGCATAGGTTCCTGGGGAGTCCAGGTCCCGGAGGATGAAGTGAAGAGCCGTGTTGACAGCATCGTCTGCAGATCTGTTGGGTCTGTAGGTGAACTGCATGGGGTCCAGGGGCAGGTCAGTGATGACTTTAAGGTGGTAAAGCACGAGGCACTTGAAGGATTTCATAACCACAGAAGTCAGGGTGATGGGTCTATAGTCATTTAATCCTGTGATCCTTGGCTTTTTGGGGACAGGGTTAATGGTGGAGGCTTTGAAGCAGGCTGGCACATGGCACATCTCCAATGAGGTGTTGAATATGTCTGTGAACACCAGAGACAGCTGATCAGCACAGTGCTTCAGGGTAAATGGTGAGACAGAGTTGGGACCTGCTGCTTTGTGGGGGTTCAGCTTCTTAAAGAACTTGTTGACATCCCTCTCCAAAATGGAGAGAGTTGAGGCTGTGGTGGTGGGTGGAATGGGCCTCCAGGGTGAGAGGTTGTAGAGAGACCCTGGCAGCAGTAGAGGTGAGGGAAGTGGGGGAGGTGAGCAGGAGGCTGGAGAGTGGAGTCATAGGGATGTTATCAGAACAGTCCCATTGTCTTTCAAAGCAACAGTAGAACTCATTCAATTGTTTTTTTGGGCAGCATGGTGGTGTAGTGGTTAGCACTGCTGCCTCACAGCAAGAAGGTTCTGGGTTCGAGCCCGGTGGCTGACGGGGGCCTTTCTGTGTGGAGTTTGCATGTTCTCCCCGTGTCTGCGTGGGTTTCCTCCGGGTGCTCCGGTTTCCCCCACAGTGCAATGACATGCAGTTAAGCCTAGGTCACAACTGGCCGTACATGCTCCTACAGCCAGTCTACGTGCAAAAAACACAAGAAACGCACGGAGGGCGCGCATGTGATGTGCTGATTTTTGAGCCGTAGACTGGCCGCAGACCGGCCGCAGAGGTTTCATGTCAAACAAACTCTACGGGCGCTTGTGTTTTTTTTCAGGTTGCAAGGCAAACTTACGGCCAACGTGCGTCTTTCTCCATGAACAAAAAAAATGCAGCGATTTGGGAAATGCCAAAAATCGCACGGCCAAAAAATCGTATGTCCGGTTGTGACCTAGGCTTTAGGTTAACATGGGGAGGCCTTGGGCTGAAGTGCCCTTGAGCAAGGTACCTAACTCCCAACTGCTCCCCGGGCGCTGTAGTGTGGCTGCCCACTGCACTGGGTGTGTGTGTGTGTGTGTGTGTGTGTGTGTGTGTTCGTTCACTGCTTCAGATGGGTTAAATGCAGAGGATGAATCTCACTGTGCTTGAGTGTGCATGTGACAAATAAAGGTTTCTTCTTCTTCTTCTTCTTCTTGGTTGGCCAGGTGCAAGTCATTAACAGAATGGAGGGCTGAAGGTTTGTAGTTAGTGCTCTGTCTGAGCCCTTTCCAGACAGACATAGAGTCATTGGCTGAGAACTACCGTTGGAGTTTCTCGGAGTACAGTCATTTAGCTTCTCTCACCGCCTTGCTAAACCTGTTCCTAGACTCTTTAAACCTGTTCCTGTCCCCACTTCTGAACACTTCCTTTTACACCCTTAGCTGTCTGAGCTTATCTGTGAACCAGAGTTTGTCATTATTGTAACTCACCCTGGTGTGTGATGGAACGCAGCAGTCCTCACAGAAGCTGATATCGGATGTCACAGTCTCTGTTTACTCATCCAGATTATTGGTAGCAGTCCTGAACACATCCCAGTTTGTACAGTCCAAGTACGCCTGAAGGTTCTCCACAGCTTCATTGCTCCACATCTTTGATGTCCTCACTACAGGTTTCTTCAGCTTTAATTTCTGCCTGCATACAGGAATCAGGTGGACCATGATGTGGTCAGAGTGGCCCAGTGCAATGCAGGGGACAGCATGGTAGGCACCACTGACTGTAGTGTAGCAGTGATCCAAAATATTCTCCTCTCTGGTTGGGCATTTTATAAACTGTTTGTATTTGGGTAGTTCGTGGCTGAGGTTACCTTTTTTAGAGTCACCGAGGACAATAACTAGGGAGTCCAACTTAGTCTGCTCCACACCCAGTATCTGATCGGCCAGCATGCACTGTGTGTTTTTCATGTTGGCCTATGGTGGAATGTAAACACCAACCAAAATGAATGAAGCAAACTCATGGGGGGAGCAGAAGGGTTTACAATTAATGAAAAATGATTTCAGGTCATGGGAACAGTGCTGCAGGATCAATGACACATCACTACACCAGCAGCTGTTTACATACCGGTTAAAACAAATTCCACCACCCTTTGTTTTACTTGAGAGATCCGTGTTACAGTCCGCTCTGAAAAGTTGGAAGCTGGCCAGCTGCAGTGCAGAGTCCGGTACGAGTCCACATAGCCACGTCCCTGTTTCTCCCTACCAGCAGCTGGAGTTTGTCCAGTTTGTTGCACAGTGAGCGTACATTGGAGAGAAATGTTGCAGGTAGCTTTGAATGTGAGGGAGAAAGTGAGCTGCTTCCAGTCACAGTGCAGGAAGAGAGTTCCTTGAGGGATTCCTGGGAAATATCAGATCAAGTGCCTTTGAATTGTCAGAGAGAAAGATCAATATGCAAGAGTTTATTTTAAAAAGTAAGACTTTAAATACTCTTTTACAGTGAAGATTTAATTTATGGCTCCAAAGAGATTTGACCCTAACTGGTCGTGTTTTGGTCTCCAGATTCAAGGACCTTATTCTCTGGACTTATTTACAGCTCAGCACATAGGCGGTTTTAAACGGGGGCCAGGGGGGGCCAGTGCCCCTGTAAAATTGCTCCAGGCCCCTGTTGTGGCCCCTGTGCTGAACAGGTAACAAGATTTATTAATTTTGACGTGCGCTGGCTCGAAGATCGGAACTGACATGACGGAGTGTTCTACACGGACTCCTTAAAGCGCTACACGCACACTGTTACCTGCAGCAGAAAGACCTGCAGCAGCGCAAATTGTAAACTTCGGACGTGAGAGATAACAGCTGCAGCCCTGCAAGGACTAGGCTACTGTAAAGAGGCGAAGGTAAGGAAAATTATTCAATTTCGTAACGTCAGTGTTTGCACATATCCGTGTTTTACTGTTGTTGTTCACTACAATAATAAATCCATTTTATTGCACTTTCTTAAAAGTGCGTTGCACAGCAATAAGTAGCCTAACTTAATATTTTTGGGAAATGGGTAAAATAACCGACAGTGTTTAACCTGCTTGTAAAACTTTAATGGCCTTTTGATATGTAGAGGCTACATTCCTCTCCGTTTACTTTTTAGTATAGACCTACTGTAGGCTATCATCATGGAAAGGAGCAAGAAGGACATTATGTCCTTTTTTGCCCCTGTTGGCAAAAAGCAACATAGAGAGAGTAAGGAAGATGAAGATTATGAAAGAGGAGAGAGAGCCAGAGGTGGAGAGAGAGCCAGAGGTGGTGGTTGGAGAGGTGGAAAGTGAGGCATCTGAAAGGCAATCTGAGAGTGAGGATGAAGACATTCAGGATCAGATTGAGGGACAGAATGAGAGACAACCCAACAAGTCATTGGGACAACCAGATTCACCATGCATATCAAGTACAGCACCATCAGGTTTGTGATGTTGAACAAATGTATGTGTGTGAGCAGTGTCGACCTACAATTCATATAGCCTACCCTGAAAGTGTGAAGTCTGAATAATAATTAATAAATATAAAATACAAATAATAGATATAATAATAAATTAATAAATGAATAATGATAAGTAAATGTTGTTCTCAGTCGCACTCCCATATTTACTGTATTCATCTTTCTCCGGATATCAGCAAGTGCTTGGACGACACTCCAGTGCAGCCACATCTGAAGAAAAGGTTCATTGTATGCAAAAGTAGAAATCTTATTTTACAAAAAAGAGAAACATGGTTTTAAGATTTACTGAGCACAATTTATTTTATGTTTAGGCTATTGAGACAGAATGTTTATCTCATTGTATTTATGCTCAATGTATTTTGTTTTGGTTTTAAATAAACTAAACAAAACATTTTGAACGCTTAAATATTGCCATGTTTTGCCCATATGTGCCCCCCTGAAAAAACACTGGCCCCACCTCGGCCCCCCTAGTAATTTTGGTCTAGAACCGCCACTGGCTCAGCACCTCATGTACCAAAACATCTATGCACAAACATTAATAAGACTATTTGAATTTATTTGGAATATTAAATCTCACCTAATTACAAGAAATGTAATGATCAACAAACTGTGTGCTGGTGTATTCAATTTTTTTCAACTTTTATTCATTAAATTCTACATCCATCCACCCATCCATTTTCTACCACTTATCCGGATCCGGGTTGCGGGGGTAGCAGCCCAAGCAGAGCAGCCCAGACTTCCCTCTCCCCAGCCACTTCCACCAGCTCTTCTGGGGGAATACCGAGGTGTTCCCAGGCCAGCCAAGAGATGTAATCTCTCCAGCATGTCCTGGGTCTGCCCCAGGGTCTCCTCCCAGTGGGGCATGCCCAAAAAACCTCCCTTGGGAGGCGTCCAGGGGGCATCCTAACAAGGTGCCCGAAGCACCTCAACTGACACCTTTCGATGTGGAGGAGCAGTGATTCTACTGAGTCTCTCCCGAATGACCAAGCTTCTCACCCTGTCGCTAAGGGAGAGCCCAGCCACCCTGTGGAGAAAACTAATTTCTACTGCTTGTATCCGCGATCTCATTCTTTTGGTTACTACCCACAGCTCGTGACCATAGGTGAGAGTGGGAACATAGATGGACCAGTAAATTGAGAGCTTTGCCTTTTGGCTCAGCTGTCTCTTTACCACAACAGACCAGTTTAACATCTGCATCACTGCTGATGCTGCCCCGATCCGTCTGTCCAACTCCCGCTCCCCCTTACAGTCACTCATGAACAAAACCCCGAGATACTTAAACTCCTCCACCTCAGGTAGCAACTCCCCCTGACCCGAAGTAGGCACTCCACCCATTTCCAGCTGAGCGCCATGGCCACGGACTTGGAGGTGCTGATCCTTATCCCAGCTGCTTCACACTTGGCTGCAAACCATCCCAGTGCATGCTGCAAGTCACAGATTGATGAGGCCAACAGGACCACATCATATGCAAAAAGCAGAGACGTGATCCTGATGCCACCAAACTGGACACCCTCCGCCCCTTGGCTGTGCCTAGAAATTCTGTCCATAAAAGTTATGAACAGAATCAGTGACAAAGGGCAGCCTTGGCGGAGTCCCACATGCACCGGGAACAAGTCTGTCTTACTGCCAGCAATGCGAACCAAACTTCTGCTCCGGTCACACAGGGTCAGAATGGCCCACAGTAGTGGGCCCTGAACCCCATACTCCCGAAGCACCCCCCACAGGGCACCAGGAGGGACACAGTCATAAGCCTTCTCCAGGTCCACAAAACACATGTAGACCAGTTGGGCAAACTTCCATGCACCCTCCAGTACCCTTGCAAGGGTAAAGAGCTGGTCCAGTGTTCCACAACCAGGACAAAAACTGCATTGTTCCTCCTGAATCTGAGGTTCGACTATCGACCAGAATCTCCTCTCCAGCACCCCGGCATAGGCTTTCCCAGGGAGGCTGAGAAGTGTGATCCTCCTATAGTTGGAACACACTCTCCAGTCCCCCTTTTTAAAAAGGGGGACCACCACCCCAGTCTGCCAATCCAGAGGCGCTGTCCCCAACCTCCAAGCAATGTTGAAGAGGCATGTCAGCTAAGACAACGCAACAACATCCAGTGCCTTCAGAAACTCAGGACGAATCTCATCCACCCTCGGACCCCAGCCACCCAGGAGCTTTTTAACCACCTTGGCAACCTCAGCCCCTGTGGTGGGCAAGTCTTCCCAAGCACCCTCAGACTCTGCATCCTCCTCGGACAACATGAAAGTGGGATTGAGGAGATCCTCAAAGTATTCCTTCCACCGCTGGACGATATCCCCAGTTGAGGTCAACAGCACTCCGTCCTCGCTGTAAACAGTAAGGACAGAGCACTGCTTCCCCTTCCTGAGCTGCCAGACAGTTTGCCAGAATCTCTTTGAGGCCGACCGAAAGTCACTTTCCATGGCCTCACCGAACTCCTCCCACACCCGAGTTTTTGCTTCAGTGACTGCCAGAGCCGCGTTCCACTTGGCCCATTGGTATCTGTCAGCTGCCTCTGGAGACCCACAGGCTAACCAAGCCTGATAGGAATCCTTCTTCAGCATGACGACTCCCCTCACTGCAGGTGTCCACCACCGGGTTTGGGGATTACCGCCATGACAGGCACCAACAACCTTGCAGACACAGCTCTGCATGGCCGCCTCAGCAATGGAGGTGCGGAACATGAGCCACTCAGACTCAGTGTCCTCATCCTACCCCGGTATGCAGTTGAAGCTCTGCCAGATGTGGCAATTGAAGATCCGATGGATGGGAGCCTCCGCCAGATGTTCCCAGCATACCCTCACTACAGGTTTGGGCCTACCAGGTCTGTCCGGCCTCCTCCCCCACCATCTGATCCAGCTCACCACCAGGTAGTGATCAACTGACAGCTCTGCTCCTCTCTTCACCCGAGTGTCCAAGACATATGGTCGTACATCAGATGAAACGACTACAAAGTCAATCATTGATCTACAGCCTAGGGTGTCCTTGTGCCACGTGCACTTATGGACACCCTTATGCTCGAACATGGTGTTTGTTATGACCAAACTGTGCATGGCACAGAAGTCCAACAACTGAACACCACTCAAGTTCAGATCGGGCAGGCCGTTCCTCCCAATCACACCCCTCTAGGTCTCACTGTCATTGCCCACATGAGCATTGAAGTCCCCCAGTAAAACAATGGAGTTCCCTCATGGTGCACTGTCTAGCACCCCACTCAAGGACTCCAAGAAGGCCGGGTACTCTGAACTACCATTTGGCGCATAAGCACAAATGACAGTCAGAGACTGTTCCCCAACCCGAAGGCGCAGGGAAATGACCCTCTCATTCACTGGGGAGAACTCCGATGTTAGCACGCCAAACTGGGGGGCTACCAATAGCCCCACCCCTGCCTGGCGCCGCTCACCCTTGGCAACTCCAGCATAGAAGAGAGTCCAGCCCCTCTCCAGGAAATTGGTTCCAGAGCACAAGCTATGAGTTGAGGTGAGCCCAACTATATCTGGTCAGTACCGCTCAACCTCACACACAAGCTCAGGCTCCTTTCCCACCAGAGAGGTGACATTCCATGTCCCAAAAGCCAGTTTTGTCAGCCAGGGATCAGTACACCAGGGCCTCCGCCTTTGGCTGCCACCCGATCCACAGTGCACCAGACCCTTACAGCACCTCCTGCGGGTGGTGGATCCACAGGAGAGTGGTTCCATGTTGCTCATTCAGGCTGGGCCTGGCCAGGCCCCACGGACATAGGCCTGGCCACCAGGCACTTGCCAATGAGCCCCTCCCCCAGGCCTGGCTCCAGGGTGGGGCCCCAGTATCCCTGGTCCAGACAAGGGTACTCGGATACCTGCTTTCCCTCTCATAAGGGTCATTCTGAACCGCTTTTTGTCTGACCTCTCATCTAGGACCTGTTTGCTTTGGGAGACCCTAGCAGGGACAAATGCCCCTGACATCATAACTCCTAGAATCCCTGAGGCACTCAAACCCTTCCATCACGTTAAGGTGGTGATTCAAGAAGGGGTTAATTCAACATTTAAAGTTAAATTGATCAAATGGTTTCCGATCAGTCCAATGTTTTATTGGAATTTCACCTCTACTGATGTTTTTGAAGCTTTGGAGGGTTAAATTTTCTATTAAGATGTAACTACAAAGGAGAATAACATACAGTGAAAATATCTATTATAGTTTTATAAATTTTATTTATATCAAAAATTATATCGCTATTTGTGTGTTGGTCCTTGGTATACAAGAACAATTTTTTTTAAATTCTCCTAAGTGATATTTTATATGTAACAATCAAGACATAACTTTTAAAAACAACTCTTTATTTTTAAAGAGATGGTTTGATGATGACATTTTACTTGTTATTCAGTTATTTAATGAGGAGGGACTTTTATTTACTTACAGAGAATTTTTGGCTGAGTACAACATGCCTATAAACCTGAGAGAATTCTCAGTTGTTTTTGATGCAATTCTAACAACAGGGGTGAAATTATAAATCCACAATCAAAGGTGTTATTTCTCAGTTTGCTGAGATTATAGATTATTTCTCATCTCATTATCTCTAGCCGCTTTATCCTGTTCGACAGGGTCGCAGGCAAGCTGGAGCCTATCCCAGCTGACTACGGGCGAAAGGCAGGGTACACCCTGGACAAGTTGCCAGGTCATCACAGGGCTGACACATAGGCACAGACAACCATTCACACTCACATTCACACCTACGCTCAATTTAGAGTCACCAGTTAACATAACCTGCATGTTTTTGGACTGTGGGGGAAACCGGAGCACCCGGAGGAAACCCATGCGGACACGGGGAGAACATGCAAACTCCGCACAGAAAGGCCCTCGCCAGCCACAGGGCTCGAACCCAGGACCTTCTTGCTGTGAGGCGACAGCGCTAACCACTACACCACCGTGCCGTCTAGATTATTTCTTAACTGCAAAAACAAAAAATAAGTGTATAAGAAACATTATTCATACTACTATTGTAAGCAATTCTGCTGCAGTATTTTATTGGAACAGTTTATTTTGTCTTACAATGAATATCCGAGACATTTCACTGAAAATACTATGCACATGCTAGCCTGTCAATTCTAACAGTGTTAAATATAAGTTCAAATTTGACCCTCTTTGTTCCTTTTGTAACAATATGGATGAAAACTAATTTCTTTTGGGATTGTGCTTTGAGTCATATTTCTTTGTCATGACCTTAATATTATTGTAAAGAAACAAATCAGGCAGACAACTCAGTTTAAAATTATAATTTATATTGTTTGGGTTTTGTAATGATGAGTTTGTTGTTGTTGTTGTTGTGAACAATGTCCATGTTAGTAATCTTATTTTAATTTTAGCAAAGTTCCATATAAGCTCCAGTAAGTTTACTTAAACAGAAGCCTCACATTCCTGTTTTTGTCCCATGTGAAATCAAACCTGGATACAGTAAAACGTTGTTCAAATCCCGGCTCTATGTAATTTATATAATATTGTGGTAGTAGGGGCGTGGTCGAGCACCAGTCTGTGAATGGAGGGCGGGGCTGGAGAAAGTGAGTGCCAAAACAATCACACCTGTGTCAAATTAATGGGGTGTGTGTGTGTGTTTGTTTGTTTGTTGCAGTGACAGTTGAGGGCTTATATGGAGGGAGGAAGCAGAGAGGAAAAGAGAGCTTCCCTGTGTGTATGACATAAGCAAGCATTGAAAAGTTCAAAGAAAAATTCCCCAGGATTTAAACTGCCTGGCCCAGTGTGTCAGTGTTCTACCACCCCAAAGAAAGTCTTGTCTCGTCTCATCTCGTCTTCTTCCGCTTATCTGGGGCCGGGTCGCAGAGGCAGCAGTCTGAGCATGGAAGCCCAAATTTCCCTTTCCTCAGACACCTCGGCCAACTCCTCGTTCACCACCCACAGAGGTAGCCGTAGGGGACTGGTGCAGTGTGGATTGGGTGGCAGTCGAAGGCAGGGGCCTCAACGACCTGATCCCCGAACACCCCAAAGAAAGTGTTACAATCCATGTTCAAGAGCATAGTGTAGTGACACTGATACACTGCAAGGAAATAATATATAGATTTAGGCACTGCCTAAAAGTGGAGCGCCCATCTGTTTCTGGGTTGTAGAATTTTCTTATATCATAGCCAGCCTCTTTTGTTACCTCCACCAAGGAGGTTATGTTTTCGGTAGCATTGGTTTGTTTGTTTGTTGATTTGTCTGTTAGCAACATTACGGAAAAAGTTATGAACGGATTGCTCTGAAATTTTTTCCAGAGGTGTGACTGGGCACAAGTAACAATCCATTAAATTTTGGCGGTGATCTGGATCACCTTCTGGATCCCGGATTTTTTAAAGGATTCTTGGCGGAGGTCTGCGCTCTCCGAGTGCTTTTCTAGTTTTATTTCTTTATCGGCTATAACACTGGCCACTAGGCGGTGTGTATGACTGGTAATTACTAACACTGGCCACTAGGCGGTGTGTATGACTGGTAATTACTAACACTGACCACTAGGCGGTGTGTCATCTCATCATCTCATCTCTTGCCGCTTTATCCTGTTCTACAGGGTCGCAGGCGAGCTGGAGCCTATCCCAGCTGACTACGGGCGAAAGGCAGGGTACACCCTGGACAAGTCGCCAGGTCATCACAGGGCTGACACATAGACACAGACAACCATTCACACTCACATTCACGCCTACGCTCAATTTAGAGTCACCAGTTAACCTAACCTGCATGTCTTTGGACTGTGGGGGAAACCGGAGCACCCGGAGGAAACCCACGCGGACACGGGGAGAACATGCAAACTCCACACAGAAAGACCCTCGTCGGCCACAGGGCTCGAACCCGGACCTTCTTACTGTGAGGCGACAGTGCTAACCACTACACCACCGTGCCTAGGTGGTGTGTATGACTGGTAATTACTAACGCTGGTATGGTGGAGGCACGCACAGGACCGAAACGCTATCAGAAAATAACTTGATGGGTTTCTTTGTCTGTCCACACTCCATGCCTGTGGGGCTCCGCAAAAACTCTGTCAAAATAAAAGTAACAAGCAAATCTTCACACTCAAGGCTAAAATAAATATGATACATTAATTGGTATGTGGGGAGGCCATGGCCTAAAAGTTAGGGAAGCAGCTTTGGGAGCAAAAGGTTACTGGTTCAATACCCTGGATCAGCAGGAATGATGGAAATGGCCTTGAGTAAGGCACCTGACCCCAACTGCTCTGGGTATGTGTTCTCATATCCCCGGGTGGGTTAAATGCAGAGAACGAATTTCACTATACTCTAATATACATGTGACAAAGAAAGGCTTAAAATTACTAAACAATTAAATTAAGAAGGGACAAAAAAAAAGCCATCTCTACACTAGCAATTTTAAAACCAAGGTGAGTTTAACATTAGAAGAAATTAAAATGTCAAGTGTTTGTGGTTAATGTGAAAAGGTTATGTTCAGCTTATGTGGCTTTTCACAATATTGATTTTGACCAAATTGTTTAAACAAAATGTATTGCTAATTTAAAAGCAAACATTAAAATTTTGGGGGGTCACTCCGTTGATTAGCTGCCATGGTACAGGCTTGCAGCTATTGCTATTATATTACTCTCACAGACAATTAACGTGACAATCAGCTCAAACAAATATCTATTTTAAACACCTCTCAAAATAACCACCAAAACATGAATGCAGTGATTACTGCAGTTAATGATGACACACAGCTGGAACACTATTAATGACTAGTTGAGTAGGAGGAGACGCCAATCATAATGAGGACAAAAGACACAATAAAAGGCCACTGTTGCGCAGTAGCCAGATGTTGGTGTATGCAGTTTGGGGATAATGGCAACTAAAGGAGCAAGTTTGGTGCTTTTTCTTGTGAGCAGTACAGCTGTCTCTCTATTATCTGCAAAATTGCTTCCTCAAGGTCCTTGGCTGCCAGTGATGCCTACTTTGCGGCCACAGACACCTAACCAGGTTGATAAATGTCAAGTGCAAGGTTATGAAAGAGTTCTTTGTGGAGAACCTAGTATAAATGCTACTCAATGCAATGCCATAAACTGCTGTTTTGATGGTCAGGTGTGCTATTATGGCAAAACTGGTAAGTTTGGTGTACTACTTGAATTGAATGGTAAAAAGAAACCTGAACTAACTTCTTTCTTGGTGTTGTTAGTGACTGTCCAGTGTACCCTTGATGGCCAGTTTGTGGTGGTGGTAGCCAGAGATACAACACTTCCCAGAATCAGCCTTGAGTCTATCAGCCTGCTGGGAGGAAATGCAGGACCTTGTAGTCCTATTGACTCAAATACAGCTTTTGCTATATACCAGTTTCCTGTGACTGCTTGTGGGACTATCATGACGGTTTGTGTGTACCCCCCCCCCCCCCCCCCCAATAGATGGCCTTAATCTCTTGTGAGCATGTTTATAAAGTATGCTGTCCAATCTGTCTAGGTACAAGGTGGCTATGTGGTCTATGAGAACAAGATGGTCTCTTCCTATGAAATTGGCGTTGGAGACCGGGGTTCAATTACAAGGGACACTCACTATGAGTAAGCTAACTAAACCTCATGGCAGAGCATTCTTTAAGGCTTTTACTGACTCTTTCTCTGTTCCTCTGTAGGATTGACTTCCAGTGTAAATATTCAGGTATTGGCTTTGTGGCTCTGGCTGTTGAGCATTCATCTAATAGTAATCCTCTGCCTGTTGTTGCTTCTGGACCACTCCAAGTAGAACTAAGACTAGGAAAAGGTTCATGTGTCACAAAAGGTTGTGTAGAAGGTGAGCAACTTCTGGCTATTGGTGTGCAGTCTGAATGTCAATAGCTTCAATAGGAACTGAAACCCCTGCCCTGTCTCAACAGAACAAGTAGCCTATACCTCCTACTACACTGCTGCTGACTACCCTGTGACAAAGGTTCTGCGTGAGCCTGTGTATGTTGAGGTGGGCATTGCTGGGAGAAGTGACCCGAATATTGTCCTGGTTCTGGGTGGCTGCTGGGCAACTGCTTCCCCTAACCCCTATAGCCTTCCCCAGTGGGACCTTCTGGTGAATGGGTAAGTTCTTCCTGTGTCATTTGTGTGGTCCAATCCCTATATTGGACAGAAGTGACAACCTTGTCTATTCCATAGATGTCCGTACAAGGATGACCGCTATTTGACCAAGCTGATCCCAGTGTCCAGGGCATCTGGACTTGCATACCCTACTCATTATAGACGCTTTGTTCTGAAGATGTTTACATTTGTGGATCAGACTGCTGTGACTCCATTGCAAGAGATGGTAAAGGCTTGCCTTATCTTGCTTGGATACAAGTGGCTTTTTTTTTTTTTTTAATTTATATTACTTTTGTCTCCCCTTAGCTCTACATACACTGCAGTACAGTGGTCTGTGTTCCAGCTGCACAAGACTCCTGTGAACCAATGTGCACCAGGAGAAGTAGGTAGACCCCTTCACACTGTCTGTTTTTTCCTTTGACTGGCTTATGGACTCTCTCTTTCCTTCTTCAGAAAGAGCTGTTGCTGCAGCAGAAGGGCGCTCTCCTGGTGCAGCAGGAATAGTGTCCAGTGGAGGTGTTATCTTTACCCAAGCTTTTGATGAGTCTCTGAATAAAGATGCTATACTGTGATTCTGTGGCTTGACTGGTTTATGAACACTGTCCATGTGGCCTTTTGTGTATGGTTAATTGCTATCCTTAACACTTGGTGCAACAGATGATGCACTGGTAAATTGGTACAGAATTCAACTTGGTCTTAGACTAGGTACAGGGGTATCCAATCTTCTCCAGGAAAGGCCAGTGTGTACAGCTTGCCATTCCAAGCAGAAGTCATGTCTTGTGGTGGTTTGGATAGCAACTATACTGGCTCTTTTGCAGCTAAGGCTGGCTACATTTGGAGTAGGTTTCCTTCACTTTCTTTGCCATCCATGACATGCCCCAGTGTTAGCTGGGATTGACTACAGCATCCCATGACAGCTGTCATGGGATGCTGTAGTCAGCACCAGTTAACACTGGGGCATGTCCTGGATGGGCTGCCAATCTGTTGCAGGACCAACACCTCCACTTAAATGTAGCCAGTTGACATAATCTGCATGTCTTTTGGACTGCAGTGGGAGGCATCTAAAAACAGCAAGGTCCTTGTTGGCTTTGGGCCTGAGACCCAGTGCCTTCTTTCTTAAGGTGATCATGTTAACAAAATTGAGAAATGGTTGCTTTTGGAATTCAGGGAGTGTTGCATCACCATGTTTTTGTGTGTGGGGGTTGCCACTACTGCATTGGTTTGTGTGTTCTACCAAATTACTTGTATCTGGGTTGATACCTGTGTACTTGTGCTGAAAGAATCTCTATCCCAGAGTAGGAGCTTAAGGTTCCTCAGAATGGCATAAAACTAGGATCCTTCAGTGTGGACACCAAAATGGGGGGGCAACTTCCCACCAATGGTTTTAAGAGGGGGGGGGGGGATTCTTCTGGTCTGTCAATTTCACTGATCTCCATACTGCAATGGCTCCTAGTAAGATGTTGCAATGCTTTTATAAAACCCTGCTCTTGCACTGCAGTACCTGAGCAGGGGTCAGAATTTTGTCCTACAAAGCCCCACAGCTATCAAACAGCCTTCCATTTAATGTTTCAGACAGTCTCAGTCTTTGGCTCAAAATTCCAACTACTGCAGAAGTGAGAAATACAGCCAGGAATGTACTTGGTATGTCCTTTTGAACAAAGGAAAGCTAGAGAGATTTGGTTGTGTGGAGGAAGAAGTAAGCTGGAGAAAGGAAAGACAGGAGTATGAGATGTGGCATAAGGTAAAGAGGTGTATGAGGAGTTGGCCACTAAGGAAGGAGAGAAAAGGAAATATCAATTGGTTAAATAGTGGGATCAAGCTGGGAAGGATGTGCACCAGGTTAGGGTGATGAAAGGATAAAGATGGAAATGTACTGGCAAGTGAGGGTGTTCTGTTAAGATGGAAGTAGGATTTTTGAGGGGCTGATGAATGACAGTGTGGGGATTGTGAATCAGGAAGTGAGGGCTGCTATCAAGAGGATGAAAAATGGAAAGGCGATTGGTCCGGATGACATACCTGTAGAGATGTTTAGGAGAGATGGTCATGGAGTTTTTCGCTAGATTGTTGAACACACACTTGGAAAGTAAGAGGATGCCTGAGGAGTGGAGAAGTGTACTGGTACCAGTTTTCAAGAATAAGGGTGACGTGCAGAGCTGTAGTAACTACAGATTTATAAAGTTGATCAGTCAGACCATGAAGTTATGGGAAATAGTAGTAGAATCTAGCTTAAAGCATATACACAGAACCATGACCTCACTTTTTGTTTATAAATGCCTTGAGACCTCAAGAATGGCACAGGAATAGTTTTAAGCATTAACAGTAAATCTAATGCAATTTTTACAATTAAAGTGATTCATATAGGTAGCGGTCTGAGTGAATGACCTTGACGTCCATGACGTCACAGCAGGAAGTCTATCAGTCTCATTGCCATTTCCGCTATACTAAAACACAGAGCTGACTGCAACTCCGATCCTCCATTTTGAGCTAATTTATAGTCATGCCATGTAGATGTGTTGCTGGCGGGTGCAGCAACATGACAGAAGGTGGATTTACGTTACATTCATGGCCCAAGAATGTTCAAACTGCAAAGATGTGGACGTGTTTTGCGAGAAGTTCACGGGCACATCGGGCACCGACGAAGTGGTCTCTCCTCTACTCTGCATATTTTACTGAAGACTCATATGAAACCTCTGATCTGTTGAGGAGCGTTGGCTATAAGCCTGTGTTGAAAGAGGTTGCAGTATCAACAATCAAATAAAACTACAAGAAAAGGAAAGTAAGTTCAGTTGCACCAGTTCTCCCGAAGTGTGAACCGAGGGTTGTTGCTAAAACCCGGGATGGAACAGGACATATTATCGCTTGGGCAGTGACCTCCCTGCAGTTGTTGCTAAAACCGATGACGTCCCATCCCGGGTTTTAGTAATTGCCTGAGCCGAGCAATAATGGCGGAGTACTCAGTATGGAGAAAATGGAGAACGAGTGGAGCAGCCGTCTGATTTTTCCACTGGATATGCTTGCCTCAGCAGCAAAATCTTGCCCTTACATGGAAGAAGCGAATGAACGGAGAACTGAACAAGCAACTGAAAGTCAGATTGTTTCAAAACAATTGGCCACAAGATCTGCTTTCAAGAAGCGAGAACACAGATGGGTAAGCTCCGATTCTCATTTGTTTACCTGTATTTAGATTAATACATGTAACTTAGGGTGGCATGGTGGTGTAGTGGTTAGCGCTGTCACCTCACAGCAAGAAGGTCTGGGTTCGAGCCCCGTGGCCGGCGAGGGCCTTTCTGTGTGGAGTTTGCATGTTCTCCCCGTGTCCGCGTGGGTTTCCTCCGGGTGCTCCGGTTTCCCCCACAGTCCAAAGACATGCAGGTTAGGTTAACTGGTGACTCTAAATTGAGCGTAGGTGTGAATGTGGGTGTGAATGGTTGTCTGTGTCTATGTGTCAGCCCTGTGATGACCTGGCGACTTGTCCAGGGTGAACCCCGCCTTTCGCCCGTAGTCAGCTGGGATAGGATCCAGCTTGCCTGCGACCCTGTAGAACAGGATAAAGTGGCTAGAGATAATGAGATGAGACATGTAACTTGTATTGTGTTTAAGTTAGCGGTATAAGATTATTTAATTTGCTTCAGAATGCGATTGTCTCAGTTCATCTGATTATTTAATGAGCCATTTACATTTTATCAGTGAAAATGCATGCATGCACATGTATGTTGCATAAGTTATCACACCCATCCTGTTTTAATGAGAGTCAACCCACAATCAATGAAGTCAAATCAGTCTTAGTTGAGCGAGTCGGTAACACTATTTCTTACTTTCACCGTAAATGTTTATTTATATGACTTTGGTCTATAGCTGTAAAAGGCTTCGGCCGTAAAACCAGTTACCGCTGTGACGTCATGCACTCAGGGCTGGCTGGCTCAGCAGGGCAGCTCCAATGACAAATTTGAGGTCGATTTTAGCCCTCAAAAATATATATATTTTATTCCCATTGATGCAGCATTCAAGAGTCAAGGATGGAGACACTATCCACTCAGAAATTTATTTAAAAATAAAGGTTCTGCATATCTCCTTTAAGAAGAGAGGTGGTAATTAGCAAGCAGCAGCATGGTTTCATGTCAGGAAAAAGCACTACAGATGAAATATTTGCTTTGAGAATGTTGATCAGGGATGTGATTTGGGGCTGGTGAAATTATCTGAAAATTTTAGCCGGGGGTCTGGGGGCCACAGGCCCCCAGCTGGTCCAGGGCAGCGGCCTGGTGGGGGACAAGGGGGCGAAGCCCCCCGAAGCTCCTGAGTTCTGGGGTTTTCTGACTTAAAAATTGTACTAAAATGGCAAGCAAACACACAAGAAAAAACTTGTCATGATTAACAAATTCAAGCCAATTTAATGGTCAACATGCAACTCTGACACACACGCTCACACAGACACACACACACACACACACTCTCTCGCTCACACACACACACTCTCGCTCACACACACACACTCTCGCTCACACACACTCTCGCTCACACACACACTCTCGCTCACACACACTCTCGCTCACACACACACTCTCGCTCACACACACACACACTCTCGCTCACACACACACACTCTCGCTCACACACACACTCTCGCTCACACACACACTCTCGCTCACACACACACACTCTCGCTCACACACACACACTCTCGCTCACACACACACACTCTCGCTCACACACACACTCTCGCTCACACACACACACACTCTCGCTCACACACACACACACTCTCGCTCACACACACACTCTCGCTCACACACACACTCTCGCTCACACACACACACACTCTCGCTCACACACACACTCGCTCACACACACACACACTCTCGCTCACACACACACTCTCGCTCACACACACACTCTCGCTCACACACTCTCGCTCACACACACACACACACACTCTCGCTCACACACACACACACACACACACACTCTCGCTCACACACACACACACACACACTCTCGCTCACACACACACACTCTCGCTCACACACACACACACACACACTCTCGCTCACACACACACACTCTCGCTCACACACTCTCTCACTCAACCCCCCAAAGAAACAGCGCGAGCAGGGCCCGCTAGCCATGCGCCTTGTGACGTAATTCGCCCCGAGGCGAGCCGCGGTTTTTCTCCAACCATTCCCAGCGGAACTTTTTTTTCACTATTCTGTCGATTTCTTTAACTCGATTTGCATCTTTACGCCTCGATCACGGAGGCTGCCATCTTTCAACTCTTTGTTTGAAGCAAGCTTACGTACAGCTATCTAACAAGCGCGTTCATTGGTTGTTACAGAGCGATGAGCCAATCATGTACCTCGTTTCATCTCATTGATGTAATTACGCAATTACGTCATTGAGATGAAACGAGGTATGTGATTGGCTCATCGCTCTGTAACAACCAATGAACGCGCTTGTTAGATAGCTGTACGTAAGCTTGCTTCAAACAAAGAGTTGAAAGATGGCAGCCTCCTTGATCGAGGCGTAAAGATGCAAATCCGAGGCTGCCATCTTTCAAACAAAGTCGGAACGAATAGGATATGAATGTGGATGAGGGAAAAATCGGAAAAAAAAATTTTCTTCAAGTTTTGAGGTGAAAAAAGTGGAAAAATCACATCCCTGTGTTGATGAAGTATAGAGAAGGCCTGAAGGAGTTGCATTGTGTCTTTGTGGACTTAGAGTAAGCATATGACAGGAGAGGAGGTGTGGTCTTGTATGAGGAAACGAAGTATGGTAGAGAAGTATGTAAAGCTGCTTTTACATGGGCAGCAGGAACAAATTGCGCCCGCTTTCCTTTGTGTTTACATGCTCACTCTCTCTCGGTGGCAAACCGGAGGTTAAACAGGTAAACACAAATGTGCACATGCACAAATCTGTGATCAGAATCTTGTTTTTAACTTGCTTTATTGTCCTCTTGCTGTTCGGTTCTGTTTAAACGTTTGGTGATTCGGTGGTAAATCAGCTCATTGCTGGCCCAATTTCTCCAAATCCAATAAGGTGTCTGCATCTCCGCACAACTGGACGAGGGTAAGGACTACTTCTTTAGTCCAGTTATCACTCTGATTGGCTTGGAAATCGCTTGTCTCCATCGTTTAAAGGCCAAGAAGTTTGACAAAGGAAAGCACTTGAGAAGAACTGACCACTGAATTTGCCATGCAGTGGTCTTGTCCGGATGATAAATGACCCAGATGAATGCTACCGCGCATGCGTAACCCTTCCTTATGTAACCTGTTGAAAAAAAAGGGGAAGAGAAACCTAACTGTTAAATTAGTTCTGTAACCTGTTGAGAAGGAAAAAAAAGTGTTACAACATTTAAAAATATTTTTTTCTTTCATTGAGCATTATTTTCATTTTAATTCCTAATCACAGTCTTTATTTAATTCTGCGTTTAATTTATTAATTAATTTTATCCCAGAGGTCTGTTCCCACTTCAGCAGCGGTTCTGTGAGGAAAAAGTGATTTCATTCGTTCATAGTGGTGTAGCTGAATTGCTATTGGTGAAAACAGCTCATGTCCTGCCTCCTTGGCGCAGGTTAGTGAGACGCGTTGTGAGAGATGGGAGTTGGAGTGAAAAAACTCATTAAAACACCTAATATTGTGCATACTGTTAAAAAAAGAAGAAGGAACTGTTCGAGCTCATCCGTGAGTGTCCGGTGAAGCACGGAGAAGCGACCCTGGGAACCTGACCTGTGTTTATTCTTTTCTTTTCTCAGTGAGGACTGTGAAGCATTAAGGCCAATTTATGCTGACAACCCAGTCCTGGCAGACGGTGTCGCAGATAGCGTCTGCGTAACCCCCCCACCTTCGCAGACGCTCTGCGCGCACCTCCCAAAAATTGTGACCACCGCAGAAGCCTTGCAGACAGCATCACAGACAAGAGGGCTCTGATTGGTCCACTCTACATCCGCTGTACACGCACTTCCACTTCCCTACTTTCCCGGTTTGGTTTGTTTTCACGACCGCCATTTTTAAAAACACGAGCGAAGATGGAGCAGCACGAAGAGCGGTTGATCGAGGAAGTGAGGAAGTACATACATCTATACGACTCCAGTTCTGGTAAGTAACCGGAGGATAAACACTCCACTAACCACACCCACCAACTACTCCTAGCGATTTCGCGCCCCCTTGCGTTGTAGCGGTGAATAACATCGCGCACGCCTATTACTCCCCGCTCAACGATAAATTACAACTGTCTGCGAAAAGCTATCTGCGAAAGCCTTGTCGCAAGAGCATGCAGAGGCCTTTAGTAGTTAGCCCCGCGAGTTAGCATCACCTCGTGGTGTGTTAGCCTCCGAGCTGGAGCATAAACTCAGTGTTGTGTTAATCTTCTTGTGATAGGAGAGAAAAATGTGTGTGTGTGTGTTAAAAAAAAGTGTGTACATGTTGTTTACATTGTGTGAATAGAGAGCGACATCATTAAGATGAGTGTCATGGGCTATGAGACTGCTTCATTCTTCTGTGTCGCACTGTGCTGTTGCACACAGGCACGAGATATCAGCATTGTGAAACAAACTTACAACAAATTCAAATTACATTATTTTACTTACCGTAATCCAGTGTGAGTAATTACTGTTGAACTGTGAGTGGGTTTATAATCATTTACATATGGGTTTTTGATTGTTTATCAGTCAATTAATGATTTTATTTTCATTATAAAAAACTGTGAGGCTGATATTTCATATGCTGTCAGTTATGCAGCGGTTATCTTTTCTAAGTTAACAGTTGAATGTTGTATTATACATTGATGTAGATCATAGTTAGAAACTGTACAGTGAAAAAAGAAGTGAGTGGATTTATTTAAGCCTGTTATTGTACAGTGTGGGTTTTGTGGATACCCTGGATTTTGGATGGAACTGGATTCTCTCCCTGACGAGCGGGATGGCGAGCCAACCGTGTGAACATCTGGACGGAAGAGGACCCTCTCCTCTTTCATCTGTCGTCCTGCCCGTGTGGTAGGATTGAGAAAGACTCACAGAAATTGAGAGGAACTATTCTTTTTTTTATTGTTTTCGGAAAAGAAGAGACTTCTTTTTTTTATTGTTTTCGGAAAAGAAGAGACTTTTTTTTTTAAAGGGTACACCCAATTTAAAAGACACTTTAAAAGAAAACAAACTGAAAGCCAGCTGTATTTGTAAAAGTGCTTTATTTTTTTGTGTGTTCATACATTGATCTTGTTCAAACTCACCTCTGCATGTTTCCTGTTACTCAATTGGTGTCAAATCCTAAACTCCATCATCACCTCTCCCTGCGAATCTAGAGAATTCTGGTCCAGTGGTCACTTACCTGCCAGGTGGGTTACACTTACTTGCCACAGATTGTGTTTAGAGGGTAAATGGGAATGAGTTGTACCTGGAATAAGGTGTACTGGAACAAGTAACGCCACCTTGTAATGGGGAGCAAGTTGCGTCCACTGGTGTTAAATTATTCCAGAACAAATTGTGCTGAAATGGGCTCAAGGATCAAGAAGGAATGTGTGTGTGAATGTGAGGGATGATGGTGGAATGGTGACAATTCAAGGAGTAGAGGTACCAAAAGTGGATGAGTTTAAAAACTTGGAATCAATTGTTCACGGTGATGGGGAGTGCTGAAGAGAGGTGGAGAAAAGAGTGCAGCCAGGGTGGAGTGGGTGGAGAAGAGAGCCAGGAGTGATTTGCAACAGAAGGGTACCAACAAAAGTGAAAGGGAAGGCGTGCAAGATGATGGTGAGACCAGCCATGTTAGATGTGTTGGAGACCGTGGCACTGACAAAAAGACAGGAGTTAGAGCTGGAGGCAGCAGAGTTAAAAATGCTAAGTCAAGTCAAGTTTATTTGTATAGCGCTTTTAACAATAAACATTGTCGCAAAGCAGCTTTACAGAATTTGAATGACTTAAAACATGAGCTAATTTTATCCCTAATCTATCCCCAATGATGAAGCCTGTGGCGACGGTGGCAAGGAAAAACTCCCTCAGACGACATGAGGAAGAAACCTCGAGAGGAACCAGACTCAAAAGGGAACCCATTCCCATCTGGGCAACAACAGACAACATGACTATAAAATTTACAGTCCTAACATAAAGTGAGCTTCGTTGATGCTATAAACCCCCCACTGATGGAAACCCGAGCGCAAAACCGTTCACGACAACCGTAGTCCTAAAGTCAGCAAGTAAACTGCAGTCCCCAGCCACAAAAGCACCACTGCAAGAGTCCAGAGCGTCCTCCAGGCGCGACCCCCAACTGTCCACATGGGGCCGTCCTCCACAGGAGCGATGCGATGAGACTCCAACCAGACACAGGGCACCAGGATGGATCAGGCAGGTCCAAGGAGCAGAAAAGGTTCAGCATCTTGATCCCAGGACCGACATGTAAGTCAGAGGGACAGATTTGGTGGGGGGGAAAGAGAGAGAAAACACAGGTTGTTAGGTATGCCCAATATCACCTGAATAAGTAGGAACAGTATACATATTGCACTGAGTGCAAGCAGGGACTCCAGCAACTAACTATGACAGCATAACTAAAAGGAGAGAGCCAGAAGGTAACACAGGCATGAGGGGCCCCGGGACATAAAGCAGCAGCCACTACACCGTCAACACACTCGAGTGAGCAAGCGAGTGGGGACTGACAGCATCCATACATCCCAGTTTACCAAAACACTCTGTCTGAGGACCCTCCAGATCTACACCTTTACCTCATAAACACCATTAACACAAGGCTTGACTAAACAGATATGTTTTCAGCCGAGACTTAAACACTGAGACTGTGTCTGATTCCCGAACATTACTTGGAAGGCTGTTCCATAACTGTGGGGCTTTGTAAGAAAAGGCTCCGCCCCCTGATGTAGCCTTCACTATACGAGGTGCCAGCAGATAGCCTCCACCTTTTGATCTAAGTAGGCGTGGCGGGTCATAGAGGAGCAGAAGTTCACTCAGGTACTGTGGTGCAAGACCATTTAGTGCTTTAAAGGTCAATAGTAGTATTTTATAATCAATACGAAATTTGATTGGGAGCCAATGCAGTGTGGATAAGACAGGGGTGATGGGGTCATATTTTCTAGTTCTAGTAAGGACTCTTGCTGCTGCATTTTGAACTAACTGGAGCTTGTTTATGCACTTATTGGAACATCCAGACAGTAAGGCATTACAATAATCCAACCTGGAGGTAACAAAAGCATGAACTAGTTTTTCTGTGTCATGTAGTGACATTAAATTTCTTATCTTAGCAATATTTCTGAGATGAAAGAAAGCTATCCGGGTAATGTTATCAATGTGAGTTTCGAATGAAAGACTGGGGTCCATAATCACTCCGAGGTCTTTTACTGCTGCACGTGAAGAAACAGAAAGGCCATCCAGAGTTACTGTGGAATCAGAAAACTTACTTCTAGCTGCATGTGGTCCGAGTACATCAGTCTTGTCAGAGTTAAGCAGAAGGAAGTTAATAAGCATCCAGTGTCTAATGTCCTTAACACATTCCTCAATTCTATTAAGTTGGTGTCTCTCATCAGCATAACAGTGGAAACTAATACAATGTTTATGAATAATATCACCCAGAGGGAACATATATAAAGAAAAAAGCAGTGGACCCAAGACAGAACCTTGTGGAACACCAAACTTTACTTCAGTACGTCTAGAAATATCACCATTTACATCAACATACTGATAGCGATCAGTTAAATTAGAGCTGAGCCAGGAGAGGGCCGTTCCCTTAACTCCCACAACATTTTCTAGTCTATCCAGAAGAATGGAATGATCAATGGTATCAAATGCTGCACTAAGGTCAAGCAACACAAGCAGCGAGACACAGCCCTGATCAGACGCCAACAATAGGTCGTTTACTACTTTAACCAGAGCTGTCTCTGTGCTATGATGAGGTCTAAATCCTGACTGATACGTTTCATGGATGTTATTCCTATGTAAATATGAGCATAACTGCTGTGCCACAGCTTTTTCAAGGATCTTGGAGATAAAGGGGAGGTTTGATATTGGCCGATAATTGGACAGCTGACAGGGATCAAGGTCAGGTTTTTTAATCAGGGGTTTGATAACTGCTAGTTTAAAGGATTTGGGTACATAGCCAATCATAAGAGAATAATTTATTATTTTTAGAAGCGGTTCAATTACTTCAGGTATTATCTGTTTGAATAGACGTGTAGGTAAGGGATCTAGTACACAAGTTGAGGCTTTTGGTGCCGAGATTAATGAAAGTAATTCAGTTTCTCTAAGGGGAGTAAAACATTCTAATTGCTGATCTGATACAGTTATATTGTTAACTACAGGGTCACTTACATTGTCTGACCTTAAATTAGTAGTTTGAATTTTTTGTCGGATATTCTCAATTTTGTCATTAAAAAAATTCATGAAGTCGTTGCTACTACATACTGCAGGTGTGCATGTGTCTATAGTGGACTTATTCCTGGTTAATTTTGCTACAGTATTAAATAGGAATCTAGGATTATTTTTGTTATCTTCTATTAGGGAGGAGAGATATGTTGATCTCGCAGCACTAAGAGCTTTTCTATACTTCAGGAAGCTCTCCTTCCACGCTAATTTTGTTTGACGCCATTTACGTTCCAATTTTCGAGTGGTCTGTTTTAATGTGCGAGTGTCATCATTATACCAGGGTGCTAATTTTTTGTCTCTGATCATTTTCCTTTTAAGAGGAGCTACATTATCTAAGGTATGGCGGAATGTTGACTCTAAGCATTCAGTTGCCTGATCAAGTTCTGCAGGGGCTGACAGTGACCCAATCAAAGTTGATAACTCTGGGAGATCATTTATAAAGCTCTGTGCAGTAGTTGATGTGAATGTACGTTTAATACAGTAGCATGGTGAGGTGCATATATTATTACTCAGACATAGTTTGAATGAGATGAGATAATGATCTGAGATAACTTCAGACTGTGGAAGTGTGACTATATTTTCTATGTTTAACCCGAATGTTAGTATTAGATCGAGGGTGTGACCACCATTATGGGTCGGTCCTATGACATTCTGCTTAATCCCTACTGAATCTAAAATGGAAACAAACGCTGTTTTTAAAGGGTCTTCTGGGTTATTGAAGTGAATATTAAAATCTCCAACAACTAAAGCTTTGTCTAAGGAAATAACCAGATCTGAGATAAAATCTGCAAATTCAGAAAGAAACTCAGAATATGGCCCCGGGGGCCTGTAAATAATAAGTAACGGAATTAACTGGGTAGACTTATTTTTCGAGGCTACATACATTATATTCATATGAAGAACTTCAGTTGCATTAAATTTATAACCAGGTTTTTGTGTTACACCTAGATAATCATTATAAATAACCGCGACGCCTCCTCCTCTGCCAGTTAGACGAGGCTGGTGTATATAACTGTATCCAGGAGGACTCGCTTCATTTAATGCTATATATTCATTTGGCTTAATCCATGTTTCTGTTAAACACAGTACATTAAACTCCTGATCAGTAATGAGTTCATTAACCATTAGCGCTTTAGATGTAAGAGATCTAATATTTAATAGCCCCGCCTTTAGATCAAAGGTGCTGGCAGCAGCTGTACAGTCAGTATGATCTAATTTTATATTGATTAGGTTACTGGAACAAACTCTCTGAGTATTTCTACCTTTTTGTTGAGCTCGGGGAACAGACACAGTCTCGATGTAGTGGGCCCTAAGTGACAACTCTGTGCAGCTAGCAGACAGTCGGTTTAGCCTGTTTGTCTGCTCCCTGGCCTTGGCTCTGGATTGTCAGAAATTAACTAGGCCTGTTCATACATGTCAACCTTTGGTCAATCAAACCTGTATAACCAACCTCCAAAATCCGTATTTCCCTTATAAAATCCGTATAAGATGCAAATTAAAATAATTTACCTAAAATTTGAATGATAATTAACAATGATATATCCCAGTTACATTTTATTCAATATTAATAACAATAAACCTTCAGAATGAATACAAAGCTCCAATGTTTGACAAAAACACAAAGTGTTATCAGCGTAGTTACAAAGGAAATACTTCATTGTTTGGAGACAGGTTTCACCGAGCGGCTATTATGCACGAGACTTCATATTAGCCACAAAGTCAGGAAAATCTCATCTCATTATCTGTAGCCGCTTTATCCTTCTACAGGGTCGCAGGCAAGCTGGATCCTATCCCAGCTGACTACGGGCGAAAGGCGGGGTACACCCTGGACAAGTCGCCAGGTCATCACAGGGCTGACACATAGACACCCATTCGCATTCACACCTACGGTCAATTTAGAGTCACCAGTTAACCTAACCTGCATGTCTTTGGACTGTGGGGGAAACCGGAGCACCTGGAGGAAACCCACGCGGACACGGGGAGAACATGCAAACTCCGCACAGAAAGGCCCTCGCCGGCCCCGGGGCTCGAACCCAGGACCTTCTTGCTGTGAGGCGACAGCGCTAACCACTACACCACCGTGCCGCCCAGTCAGGAAAATCTGTTTGTAAAATTACGTTATAATGACCAAATACAATGAAAAGTATTTTTCCAGTCTCACCTGTGAAAGGTAATCCCATGTGATCTCGTTTGGACGGTAAACCTGTTGGTACAGTTAAACGCAGCACATGAATGAGGCATCTTTATTCTCAGAATCGCCACTTTGCCACATCCAATTTGGCGGCGAGGATGACGTATGATTCTACGCAGAAGGCGGCGTCTATGTTTATGTCTATGACTTCCGGGTTGGCGGGATTCTCGCAATGCGGCGTGCGCATGATCAAAAGTGGAACGAAGTCTCGCTACCACAAGATAACGCGCGATTTCATAAGACTCTTTACTGGCTGTCGTGGGAATTGATTATAGCTCTAGATAAATATTGAAGTTTTTTTAAAGAATCCGTATAACTTTATTTATACGCCCATATACTACGTTTATTGAATCAAATCCGTATAAAATACGGACATTCCGTATAGGTTGACATGTATGCCTGTTCTGAGACTATGACCTATGCTGCAGGAAATAAGAGCAGCACCTTCCCGAGTGGGATGGATACCGTCCCGCCCTAACAGGCCAGCAGTGCCCTCAAAATTAGCCCAATTATCTCTAAAGCCCACACTGTTTTCAGAGCACCACCTGGACAGCCAGCAGTTCAGCGACCATAACCTGCTGTAAGCTACATCGCCACGCCGCATTGGGATGGGGCCAGAGCATACTACAGCATCGGACATCGCCTTCGCTAATTTAAACACCTCTACAAAGTTACTCTTAGTAACCTCAGACTGACGAAGGCGTATATCATTAGCTCCTGCATGGATAACTATCTTTGAGAACCTGTGCTTGCCTAGGACCCTAAGATTACCTGCTATGTCCGGCACCCTGGCTCCCGGTATACACCTGACTAAAGCTGCTGGTGCCCCTAAAGGCTGAGCTAATTTCACGTGCTGTATGATAGAGTCCCCTATAACCAGAGGTGAGTAGAGTAGCCAAAAATTGTACTCAAGTAAGAGTATTGTTACTTTAGAATAATATTACTCAAGTAAAAGTAAAAAGTAGTCATCCAATTAATTACTTAAGTAAGAGTAAAAAGTACTAAGTGAAAAAACTACTCAAGTACTGAGTAACTGCTGAGTAACTTTGTTTATTGATCAGGACGTCATAACAGGCAGAGATTTCATATATATTTCACACAAACTGTGTGTGTAGTTCTGTATATTAACAATAACAACAAGAAGCTCAAGGCAGTCTGCACATAAACCATAACACTGTGTGTGTGTGTGTGTTCACTCCATGAAGTGACTGTTGAGCTTTAACAGCAGCTGGCTCTCAGTTTTGCACTGTGAAGCTGCGACCTTTTAGCCGTGAACAGGTGAAAACAATAATAAATTAAATATTAATTAAATCTTTACAAAGTAACATAATAAAAAAACAATGGGTAGAGGTTACAAAGAAAAAGAAGCTCAAGGCAGTCTGCACATCAACCATAACACTGTGTGTGTGTGTGCGTGCATGTTCACTCCGTGAAGTGACTGTTCAGCTTTAACAGCAGCTGAACATCACACGTAATATCTCCTCGTACGAAAAAGACTGAAAATAATCCTGTAAGATGCAATCAACGATGTTAATCCTTTCATCTCCCAAAAAGTTGTTTACTGGCTCCATCTCGCAGAGGAGTTAGCAAGTGGAAGTAACCAGCAGAAAGGTTGCTAACTAGCTGCCAGTGCCCAGCTGGGCTGGGTGGTGGTGGGGATTGCTAGCAAGCGGTCAAGCTAACAAGCTAATGCCCTTCCTTTTGTGAACAAGCACTTGTAGACAAATAATAAAACAAATCTCACAGAAAAAAACACCTAAAGTCTTCACAAATCTCTCTAATCCACAACAAATACAGCAGCTTGAAAAATGGAGATTTCACAAACGATATGTTAGGCGTTTTGTTATTTAGTAAGTTTTCACCAGTCTTCCATTCCCAGTTTTTGACCAGAGCCGTGTACAACTGTAACGCTATTGAGGAGCTGACATCAGGCGAGCAACCTTATTTTCATGAGCATTTTTTGGTTTCGCATCAATAAAAAGTGATTGTTAGGAAGATTTTTTGTAGTTTTATTTCTTGGTTCTCTGGTGTGTGTGTGTGTGTGTGTGTGTGTCTTGCCGTCTGAGGCCGCAGTGCGTCAATACATTTCCACAAAACAATGTATTTTACAGTTATTTATGATGTTACAACAGGGCTAACGTCTGCCTACGAACACAGCCAAAAGCGCACAGCCTACTGACCGCAATGTGTTTCCTCAAATTCGGCGTTGAGTTTTTATAAGCTGAAACGTCCACTGGTTTGGGGAGACACGTGACACCGCTTAACATTATTATTTGTTGTTGTTTGGAGAGTGAACATGGTTTGTATGTGTGGCCGGGCTGTGCCTCTTCAGCTTGATGAGAAACGCTGGCCGCTGTCTCTGCCATTTTCCTTCTGCTTCCGGGCTCTTTTCTACCTGGACTGCTCTTGCCGTGGGAATTTTGTGTGCAGGCGCGCGCGGCGGCTTGGCTCTGTTTGATTGGCGAAACGGAGTTAAACCATAGCTCCTCCCACTATGGCTCTGGCTGCTACATGTGATCGGTGAGATGCGGTCATGTGACAGAGCCTCTGCTGGAAGTCTCGACAAAACATAAACAAACAGACCACGCATCGCACGGATCAATAAAAATAAAGTAGCGAGTAATGAGCAGAATATAGCCCAATGTAACGGAGTAAAAGTACCGCTTCTTCTTCACAAATATACTCAAGTAAAAGTAAAAAGTATGCTGCATTAAAACTACTCTTACAAGTACAATTCATCCAAAAAGTTACTCAAGTAAATGTAACGGAGTAAATGTAGCGCGTTACTGCCCACCTCTGCCTATAATCAGAGCTCTTTCAGGTTTCTCAGTGGGTGCATCACTAAGGAGAGCAAACCTGTTTGACACGTGAAGTGGAGAGGAGTGGTGCTCCCGTGGGCGAGCCTCAGCAGTAGCTTTGGCTCTACGCTTATGCCGCCGAGTCGTCACCCATTCGCCCCGCTGTAAGGGCTCTAATGCCGGAGTTGGGGGATTACTAACTCCATCTTGGGCATCCAGCCTTTCCTCTGCAGAAACTACACTGTTCTCATTCTCGCTGGCCTTCTCTAAAGCCTGGATACGCGCTTCTAACACTGTAATCTTCTCCATCAGAGAGCTAACTAATCTGCACTCATCACAAATAAAGCTATCACTAGCGACGGAGGAAGAATGACTAAACATCCTGCACTCAGTACACTGAACAGGCTGAAGATGTGCCATGATGAAAAGATTCACGTACCTTAATCAAAGAGCTGTTGATATTAAAGCAGATCCGATGTGGATGGCCTCCGCTTGTGGTCTTTACGCAGGAGGAGAAAGAAAAAGAAAGCTCCCAGTCTTGGCATTCTTACGAAAAAAAGAGAGAAAAAAGCGGAAAAAGGAAAGCGATGGTACAATAAAAATGAAGAGGATACTGGAAAATTATCTGTAGAATTTTTTTTTTTTAAAGATTAGTATTTAACGCCAACACTCGCGGAAAAAAGACTCGTTGCAAACAACTCAGGAACCAGGAAGTGCATAGCACAGAATGTGCATGCGCAATTGCTAAGATTTGCATTGGGAGTGATGAAGCTGGACAGGATTAGGAATGAATACATTTGAGGGACAGCCCATGTTGGATGGTTTGGAGACAGCAATTGAGATGAGATTGAATTGGTTGGACATGGGCTGGAGAAGAGATGCTGAGTATATTGGGAGAAGGA
Organism: Neoarius graeffei; assembly: GCF_027579695.1. Lineage (NCBI taxonomy): Eukaryota > Metazoa > Chordata > Actinopteri > Siluriformes > Ariidae > Neoarius > Neoarius graeffei. Next base: position 70,691,581 of record NC_083585.1, read on the forward strand.
TGCTGAAGATGAATCTGGCAGGAAAGATGGACAAAGGAGCAGCCAAAAGAAAAAGAAGAGGTTAGATTGAAAAACCTTGTTGAGATGTTTTTACTAGGTACAAAAACGAGCTCCAGTTTTTGAAGAATGCAGCAGCCAGAGTCCTTATTAGAACCAGAAGACTGAGTGACTTAGTGCTGTTGGACCAAACAGTTATTGTACTTATTTGAGAGGAACTACCCAATCAGGAGGGTGGCATGCTGGTGTAGTGGTTAGCACTGTCACCTCACAGCAAGAAGGTCCTGGGTTCAAGTCCAATGGCCAATGAGGGTGTACCCTGCCTCTCACCCATAGTCAGCTGGGATAGGCTCCAGCTTGCCTGTGACCCTGTACATGATAAGCGACTACATATAATGGATGGATGGATACCCAATGAGGAGCTCCCCCGATAACTACATGCATTCAAGGTTTTGGGGGGTTTTTTTGTGTGTGTGTTTGGACTTCTGAGGTGATATTAAGCTGGCTTGCTCATGTGACATTAGCAGGAAATGATAGTGAAGATTTTTGACACTTAGACACATCAAAATCATGCTGTATTTCCTCTGTCGCATATAGGCTCAATAAAGCCTGGACTTTACTGCTGGTCTGTGGTGTTTTTTTTTTTTTTTTTTTACTTCCTATGGACAGAACAAAAGTATCAAAGACATGGTAATCAAATCTTCAAGATTCCACTTGCTTCTGATCTGACTAATATATTTTGTAACCTTAGGTCTTCCCCAGAAGACCACTCAAAGTGAGATAAGTAGATAAATTTTGCATGTTTTTTTTCAATCCCATGCTAACATAGGAGAGATTCCGGCCAACAAAAGAGTCATTACTGCAGGAACACACAGCTGGAACACTATTAATGACTAGTTGAGTAGGAGGAGACTCCAGTCACAATCGGGACAAAAGACACAATAAAAGGCCACTGTTGCAGAGCATCTAGATGTTGGTGTATGCAGTTTGGAGATAATGGTAGATACAGGAGCAAGTGTGGTACTTATGGGGCTTTTTCTTGTAAGTAGTATAGCTGCATCCCAGTTACCTATGAAACTGCTCCTTGTGGAGCCCACTTTGTAGCCGCAGACACCTGGCCAGGTTGACAAATGCCAAGTGTAAGGCTATGAAAGGGTTCCTTGTAGAGAACCTGGTATAAAGGCAACTCAATGCAATGCTGTAAACTGTTATGATGGCCAGGTGTGTTATTATGGTAAAATGGGTAAATTCTGGTGTTCTATTTCATTTGTTAAAAGGTAAAATTGACTTCTTATGAAACTTTTTTTTTTTAAGTTCTTCAGGAAGAGCTGTTGCTGCAGCAGAAGGGTGCTCTCCTGGTGCAGCAGGAATAGTGTCTAGTGGAGGTGTGATCTTTACCGAAGTTTAGGATGAATTTGTTTGAATAAAGATGCCCTATTTTAATTCTGTGGCTTGACTGTTTCTCAACACTGTCCATGTTGGCTGTGGATTTTGTAAATGCTTTATCCTTGAACATACTTGATGCAACAGATGATTCCCTGGCAAATTGGTTTACCTGTTTCTTAGTGCAACGCGAAAAGCTACACATTTTATTCTAGACAAACTAGGTACAGGAGTGTCCAATCTTCTCCATTAAGGGTGAGTGCAGGTGGTTGTTCCAATCAAGCAGGAGCTCCATCATCTTGCAGCTTTAGCTCAAATTTTCTGAATGGAGGACTCTGGTAGGGTTCCTGCTCAATTGGACTGCAATTACACTGGCCCTTTTGTGGCTACATTGAACATCTTTGGAATAGGTTTTACTAGAATTAAAAGAATATGGTTCTTGCCTGGGTTCCTCTTTTCTGTAGAGGTGGGGTGTGTTTTTGTTTGGGTCCTACTTAAAGGGATCCTCCAGTGGATTTTCTCAATTTTGTTTTAAGTAAAAGTAGTCACAGACTTCAAAAAGCAAATTAATTTGCAGAGCCCAACTAGTGTTCAAGAAAAGATGAATTTCCTTTAAAATGTCAGATGGGCTTCCTGCAGTGGTGACGTCAGGTAGTGGTCACTTCAATTTAATGACAGAAACTTCTCAAAGTGGATTAAAACAAAAAATTGGTTTGTTTACTTGGATGCCTCAAACACCTACTGATTTAAGAACTGCAAAAAAAAAGTGGTAGTTTTTTTTTTTTCTTGATCTGTGGTTCTGAAAGCAAGGTCTGATTTCACATGTGTACACATGCGTGTCTTGTACCTCTAAACAACAGTAATCCTCTTCATAAAAATGGGTTCTTTGGAGGAAAGTTCAGAAGCTTTTAAATGCTGTATTTGGCAGACAAAATAACTACATGTTTAAATCTCTTTTTCTAAGAGAAACTTAGTTCATTGGTAAGAGGAGTAGGGTTTTATATATTAAAAAAAAAGCCTTATTGGGTGGGATAAACAAGTTTTGAACTGGACATTGTTTTTGGAAGTCTGTCTTCCCAAAGTGCTTTCAAACATCTAGTCCAAACCTTTTTTTATCTCAGTTCTAGAGGAAGAACTCAATGCTTCAGGCCCATTTCCCTGCTCTGTATTGTATCAAAAGTCCTTGAGCGCTGCGTCTACAATCACTGCTTCAGTTACATTTCACCCTTCATCTACAATCACTGCTTCAGTTACATTTCACCCTTCATCTACCATCTACAACACGGATTCCTTAAGGGAAAGTCTACTGTAATGCAACTTGTCGAAGTCTATCATGACATTGTGAACAAGTTAGCAGTAGGGGATGACACTGATGTTATTTATCTAGATCTCTCAAAGGCTTTTGATAAGGTCCCTCACCATCTGCTCTTGTTCAAACTACAACAGTATGGGATTGCAGGTCCTTTGTTGAAATGGTTTGAGTCCTACCTGGGTGGAAGACGACAACGCATTGTCCTTGAGGGTGTTACCTCCTCTTGGCTGCCGGTGACATCAGGGGTCCCGCAGGGATCTATCCTCGGACCCCTGCTGTTTTTGATTTACGCAAACGACATGCCAAACTACGTGCAGCATGGTTCGGATATTGCCCTTATGCTGATGATTCCAAGCTCTACCGCTCTATAGAGTCTGCAAGTTCGTCTCTCTCCTTGCAGTGTGACCTTGACTCACTGTACAATTGGAGTATAGAGCACGGTATGGAGTTCAGCGCATCTAATGCTGCTTTTCCACTACAAACGCGGCTGAGCCGTGCCGTGCTGAGTCGAGCTGAGTCGGGCTGAGCGGGGCTGTTGGAGTTGCATTTCGACTACAACCGCGCTGAACCGTGCTGGCTGGAAGTGGGTGGACACATTGGGTGGAGTTAGCGAAAGTGGGTGGACGTCACGTGATGTCGTTAAGCAGCGCAAACAGTGACATCAGTGACAGTGGCGGAACAAGTCAGAGCCGGGCCGGGGGCGGGGCAAATGACCGGGCCCTTTATTAAAGCTTATCATAACATCATTTTAGGTTACAAAATGTCCGCAACTGCGGTGTTTACCAATTTCAACACTACCGGGTGCAACTATGTTATTTAGTACATCAAGTCCTTCAAACGAACATGTAACTCAGAAACAAAAAACATTAGGATACTGTACATGGCTCATAATAAAACATCAATAGCCTATACTGCGCACATTATTTGAAGGGCATACGAATGAGCGCTCAGAGGTTGCAACGGTGACAGGAAGAGTCAGAAATAAAAGGAGGGCGGTGCAAACCTCACTGAATGCACTGTGTTTACCAATTTCAACACTCCGGGGTGCAACTATGTTATTTTGTACATTAAGTCCTTCAAACGAACATGTAACTCAGAAACAAAAAAACATTAGGTGACATACTGTACATGGCTCATAATAAAACATCAATAGCCTACTGCGCGCATTATTTGAAGGGCATACGACGAGCCTTGCGCTCCGCGAACTCGTCCACGATGCTCTGTATGTCACTGATTCAGTGATCTTTTAAGCAGTAGTCTCACGACCCGAATAGTAAACAATAAACATGGAGGACATAGAGTCGTTAGTGTTGCTGGTCTTGGTGCTGTGGCTTGTTGTCACCGACAACGCCAACAGATACTGGCAAGAGCGTATAGATGAGGCGAGGCGCATAAGGCTTCAGAAATTCTCGTAATTCGTAATTCTTCTTCTTCCGGGTTTGCGGTGTTTACAGATCCCAGCGCGCTCGCGGGGCGTGTGTGGGCATGTGAGGACACTCCTCCTCACCAATCAGTGCACAGGGGAGTGTCTGCTCACGCCCCCAGCCTCACTCGGCACGGTTTGGCTCGCTTCAGCCCCACTCCAAAACGGTGCGAGTTTTAGGGGCTAAGCAGGGCTGAAGCGAGCTGAGTCGTGCTGGTTTTTGGTAGTCGAAACGCGAGCCATGTCGGGCTGAAGTGAGCTGAAAAAGGGTAGTGGAAAAGGGCCATAAGTGTAGGGTTATGCATATGTCCAAGAAGCGTTCGACAAAGCGTCCACCGCACTGTTACCAGCTGTGTGGCCGCACTTTGGATGCAGCAGCGCAAGTAATAGACCTCGGAGTCACTGTAACAAACGATCTGTCCTGGGGTCCACATATAGAGCTCATGTGTGCAAAAGCTAACAGGATGCTTGGGCTGGTGAGGCGGGTCTGTCACGACATCTATGACCAAAGTACAAGAAAATTGCTTTATTGCACCTTAGTTAGGCCTCGCCTGGAGTACGCCTCAAGCATATGGTCACCTTCAACTGCTAAGCACAAGGCTCTTTTAGAGAACATTCAGCGCCGTGCCACAAAGTTTATCCTGAACTACCCCCCTGATGTGTCCTATACCGATCGCCTTAAGTCGCTCAGTCTTCTCCCTTTAGAGTATCGCCGAGAAATCAGTGACGCTGTCTTGCTTTACAAAATCAAAAACGGTACTGTTAGTGATAGTTTAGCTAGTTTGCTCGTTCCAACTACATCTAGATATTGCACCAGAAACTTCCATCCAGCTGATCTCCGCTTCTTCTTCAATCACAAGCAAAACTACTATCGGAACTCTTACTTTCCAAGAACTGTTAAATTATGGAACAGCCTTCCATCTGCTATAAAATTCTCCCCCACGCCAATCTCCTTCAAAAGACAAATATCTGTTCACTTCTTTGAGAAACTCGCTTTGTACCATCCTCCGTAATGTATGATTTTTTTCCCTCCCCTTTTTTTTTTTACTATTCTAAATGCGTCATAAGTCTTTATATTTTTGTAATCTGTGGGGGTTGAATGTCAATTGGGGCTTACGCCCTGTTTTCTTCTCCTGTCACATTTGTATCTTTTTTTTCCCCCTATTTTTGCTATACACATGTATATATTTATTTTTTTTGTTGTAATTTATACTTTGTGTAATCTATATTTTATGTGGCAAATAAATTTAACTAAACTAAACTTTGTTTGTCCTCTAACTAAATCCTCGGTTTGTCTCTGTCCTGTTAGTTTTTACACATGTATCTTGCTCAGAGTACTTTTTGTGCAGTATCTTTTCATACTTTTGTTTCAGTATGTACCATATTTTTATTTTACATTCTATAGCTTCATTTTGCCATTTGACTTTATGCACCACAATGGAAAAGTTTCACTTTTTTGTGTCTCCATGTATTTGATGTGTTTACGGTGGTTTGTATTTCTATTGAACTGACTAAAGTCAGTCAGTCGTGTGGACCAATCAGAGTGCGCGCTTTCAGCCGGGTATTCGGACCAATCAGAGTGCGCGCTTTCAGCCGGGTATTGGGACCAATCAGAGTGCGCGCTTTCAGCCGGGTATTCGGACCAATCAGAGTGCGCGCTTTCAGCCGGGTATTGGGACCAATCAGAGTGCGCGCTTTCAGCCGGGTATTGGGACTCCCCCTGACTCGGACAGCAGATTGAAAGTGTGTAAATATGGCAGTACTTTAATTACATTGACACGTTAAAATTCAGTGAAGACACTAAAGCTAATCAGAGTAAAGCGGGCAGTTTTAAATCTAGAGTTAAACGCATTCTGAGTGTCGGGGATCCATAACGCCAGCAGAGCGACAAGCGCTGTGAGGGACAGGACTTCCTGACTCGCACATAAACCGGAAAGGACTTTACTTCCGGCGTCGCTGCGACGTGATGACGTCATGGCGGAGCGCCCTTTGGACGCGGAAGTTGTGAGGTGGTGCTGCAGGAGAGCGCGCGCTGGGCGGAAGCGGGTTGAACTGGATTAGTGCGGTGTAAACGCGCTGCTCCGAACAGCTCCGCCGCACAGGGATGATCGCAACAGCGAGCTGAAACCGAGTCTGCTGCTGGATAACCAAGGCGGAGTGGCGCGATGTCCCCGGGCTCCGAGCCGCACCTGCTCCTGGGGAGGATCCGCTTCATCACCCGCTGCACGGAGTGCTTCCGGCGGAGCGAGCCTCTCCCGGACAGCCTGTGCTTCGTGCCGAAGGAGGTGTGTTATAAAGTGTGTCGAGACTCCTCGTCCAGCTCGGCTGCCTCCTCTTCCTCAGCCTCCGCAGCGGCCGCAGGGAGCGGGGGCCTGGCCCTCATCCCCGTGTGGGACAGTCCGCATCAGGCCCCCAGCAGGAAGTCCTGCAAACTCACCATCGAGCCCAAGAAAGGCACCTGCATCCGGACCTCCGGGGAGGAGTACTACAACAGCCACGGCCTGTGGGTCAGAATCACTAAGGTACCGTTCACCCTCAGAACCCAGTCAGCAGCCACTTCCGGCTCCGCTTCCCGCGTCATTAACGGGATTCCAGCACAACACGGCTCGCGCTCTGACCCCGCCTCTCATTCAGGACTTTGTACTTCCGGGTGTGTGACGTCACTGCGCTGGATGTTTCCATACTGAGTGGCAATCCGAGAATAAAACACGCGTGTTACTGTGAGCACTGCAGTGGGGTTGATTCCTTTTATACCACAACAGTCTGCTAATGATTACAACATTTTGTTTGCTCAAAAAAAACCCCTTTTTTTCAACCAGTTGATATTTATGTTTAGCTCCTGTTCTCGCTTACACTACAGCAGCTACCGGGAGTCGATCCCTCACCAATCTGTTCCCAAGGAACCGCAAAGAAGTGAAACTTCTGGAAATCTCAACATGACATATCCGGCACATAAAAATCTCTCAGCTCTCCTGCCCCCAATGCAAAAACAATCACTCCGCTTGTACATAAACATACACGTTCAGAGAAATCATCATCATCAAGTGAGTAACATTAATAACATATACTGTAGGGCCAATAATGTAACTTTACCGCAGCACATTAAACAGTTATTCCACAAAATCGAGTCGTACATGAGCTGATGGCGCTATAATCCGATTGTACGACGAGATTGAGTGGGATAACTGTTTTATTCTCTTCGCGTTCACTGGATTTTGAGAAACGGCATTTTTTATTTTTTGCGAATCTGATGATTAAAACCTTTTGTATAAAACGTCCAACGAAATCGTTTGCCGTTATAGAGGATTAATCACTTTCTGACCAATCAGAGTCTAGAACTCGACACACTTCCTTGTATTGTTATGCCAGTTAATATGTATTTTAGCAGTTTTGCATGTTGTAATAATAATGTTGTAAATTAGTTGTTGCAAAAACATTGTCATATCACATGCAGTGAAATACCTGAAGACAGTTTCCCAGAATCCAGCACCCGCCATGAGATTTAGGAGTTTGATTTAACAAGGAAAAAATAAAGGAAAATTAAACCAACTGCACAAAGTTAGATTTTTAAAATCTGAGTACTGAGGATAATAAAAGTGTATCATGATAATATATCAGTTTTATTGCCCAGTGTGGTTATAACACATGATTAGATTGCGCACTTGAACCAAACAACAGTGAAGGGAGTTGAACTGATTTTGTGCCTGCCTGTTGCTTTGTGTGCCACACCTTATTCTCATTTGACTGCGTTTCATCTCCAGCTCTCAAACAAATGACTGTTAAAGCAGCACAAATTTAACATGTGCTTTATTTGTGTGTGTGTTTAGGAGCAGATGGAACAGTACCGCAGTGGTGTGGATTTGGAAGAAGGCTGGATTTTGGCGTGTAAACACACAGAAGGAGGAACCCGACTGGTTCCTGTTGAACACCCCGACTCAGTGAGCAGGCAGCAACAGCTGTTTGGCTTTGACCACAAACCCTGCAACAGGTGTGTGTGTGTGTGTGTGTGTGTGTAGGATTTACTGATGTTTCATGTTAAGCTGATGTTTAATGTGTTGTTAGGTGGGAGGAGGTGGTGGATGCAGAAAACTGTTTCCACCTCGGGGCTCGACCCAAAATCGCAGAGAGAGACGAAGCTGCAGTGCAGAAACTCAGGTGAGTTTAGACCAGGTGATTTAAGGTGATGTGTGTAGGTGTTAGTGTGTGTGTGTGTGTATAATACATTGTGTGTGTGCGTGCGTGCAGGTACATTCCTCCCACCTGGACGTTTGAGTGTGATGAGGATCTGGTTCATTATTTTTATGATCATGTTGGGAAAGAGGATGAGAACCTGGGCAGTGTGAAACAGTGTGTGAACAACATCGATGTCTCCTCCTGCCCGGTACACACACGCCACTATGTTACATCATGCTACTTTACATTACATTAGAATGTTAGTGTTACAGCATGTTACGTTACAAGGTTACACTTCGTTACATCGCTCTACGTTATGCAACATTACCTCATGCTACATTACAGGGTTACAGTGTTAAATTACATCACACTACATTGCAATGCTACACTGCATTACATTACCTCACGCTGCATTACGTTATGCTATGGTACAGTGTTACATCACACTACATTACATCCTGCTACATTACACTACCGTGCATTACATTCTGGTACATCAGTGTTAGTGTGTGTGTAGAATGTGTGAGAGTCAGTGCGTGTGTTTTTGTGAAGAAGGACCCGAGTGGAGGTGCTGCGTGTCTTACTGACGGAGACACAGAGACGTACTGGGAGAGTGACGGCATGCAGGGACAACACTGGATACGCTTACACATGAAGAGAGGAACTGTGGTCAGGTACACGCGCGCGCACACACACACACACACACACACACACACACAGTCGAACTGGAGCATGTCACTTTGTTTTTCCAACATGAGCGGGATTCAGTGTTAATTACTGAACACATCCAGGAGGGTTAATAATAAGTGAAATGCCTGAAGACAGTTTCCCAAAATCCAGCACCCGTCATGAGATTTAGGAGTTTGATTTAACAAGAAAAAAAAATAAAGGAAAATTAAACAAACTGGACAAAGTTAGATTTTTAAAATCCGTTCTTAAACACACCTGAGTACTGAGGATAATAAAAGCTTTAAAGAAATAAAGAAGCTGACTAACCCACATTAGCCCTGCATTAACGGCGACTGACCCCATTTAATGGCGATTTAACGCCTACTGACCCCACAACACTTTAATGATTACTTGTAGCACTGATCTCACTGCTTCATTCCCAATGATTTGCTTTTTGCGTTTCTTGGTTGAAGTGTTCCTTCACCGTGTTTGATTTATTCCTTTTTTTTTTTTTTTTATTTTCAGCAAGTTGATGTTGAGAGTGGATTCGACGGATGACACCTACATGCCCAAACGTGTGACAGTGTACGGAGGAGAAGGAGACAACCTGAAGAAATACAGTGACATCACCATTGAAGAGTGAGTTCCTCTGAAAATCACCTCCTGTTCGGAATAAGATTAAAAGCACAGTATTCCAGCCCTCTGTCTGTGGAGGAGAAGAAGTGAGAACAGGAACCAACTCAACATTAAATGCAACTATAAACAGAGAAAAAGTATGACAAGCTTTTATTTAATGAGTAAAAAATAAAACTGTAGGAATCAAACGCTTGGGGACGTGCTGTTATTGGAACACGGTAGCAGTAACTCTGCTCCATCACACCACCCCTGGATATTGATTATATTCCTACAACAGCATGACACCTGCAGTGTTTATTCCCTTCTCACACACGCGGGAGCTGAACAGAGGAAATGAGGGTGTGGGGTCTCTGCCCCTGGTCCTGAGCTAACGCTGCGTTCACGTTGGTGGGTGTTTAATGTGTGTGGAACCACTGACAGGTTGGTTTGGATATAAATTACACCTGTGAATCGCATCAGCTTCGGCCGTGTCAGAATGAGGTGAGGGGTGTGCTTATTTTTAAAACGGGCTTATTTACAGGGAAAACACTGCAGTACCTGCAGCAGCACAACGAATCTGAGCAGCGGAAACCAGCAACAAACATGCGGATCTCAACAATACGAACACCGCCAATATTTTTACTTCTCATTTGTGTTAACATTAAACTTCATTATACTTCCTGTTGCATGTCGCATCACTTCCTGTTGCTGTAAATCACCAAATAATTCGGACTGAACGATTTTAGGAAGCTTTGTGGCCTCGATCTTTCAGCGTCTCAGCTATACAAATAGTCATAGCATGAATAAAAGACATGATGAGAAGTTTTAAAACATTTAAACCTGCAGATTTGTGTTCATGTTGTAGTTGGCATGGAAGTTTATATTTTAAATAAATATTGGTCTGATTGTTCTTTACTCAGAAATTCACCAAAACAACAACGACTCGAAGGCAGCAGAGCTGAAACCTCCTGTTCATCAGGTTTCGGTCACAATCTGTAAACTGTGATGTGATTTTCATGCCGTATTTGTCATATAGTGAATATAAAAGTCGACACACCCCTGTTAGAATTGCAGGTTTTTGTGATTAAAAAACAAACAAACCAAAAAAACCCATGACCAGTGCATGATAACTTATGAACAATATTTTGAGCACAGGTTTTTTTTTTTTTTAATATTATTGTGAACAATAGCAAGATAGAATACAATTCCACTTGGCCAATCATCTGGTTCACTGTAGCTCATCTGGTAGTGGGAGGAGTGGTCAGAAGATGCCTGTTGACCCTGCATTTAAAGGCCTGGGGGCCAGTGTCTACGGGTCCAACTACATGTTTTGGAAGGCTATTCCATACAAAGGCCTGGGGGCCAGTGTCTATGGGTCCAACTACATGTTCTGGAAGGCTATTCCATACCCAGACAGCAGTGTGGAGGAAGGTTCTGTCCAGGGTGCGAGTATTAGAGGCTGAGAGATCCAGGGCATAATCTGGCATAGCTGTGCATAGGTGGGTGGTTCGCCGTCTAGGGTATGGCGGGGGGAGCATATCCCGGAGATCCGTAGGGCAGTGGTGGGTGTGCATTTTGAACAGGACTGTAGCAGCAGCAACCTGTCTTCTGTGGCCAAGGCTGGGGATGGAGAGTTTTGTGCTGGCAGTGTCCTGGTCCACTCCTATAATCTTTAGGGCCTTTTTCTGGATGTTGTTGAGTAGGCCAAGATGTGTTGGTGAGACACTTGTCCAGCTGAGTGAGGCGTATTCCATGACACTGCGTACCTGTAGCTTGTAGACAGTTGCTCGGCTCTCCGTGGTGAGTTTACTGGCCACTCTCCTCAGCGCTACCAGTTTCTGACCTGCCTGTATGGAGATTTTGGTCAGATGTTTCGATTAGGACAGCTTCTTGTCTATTGTGACCCCCACGATGTCCAACTCATTGGCCATGGTCAACCAGTGACCATTGAAGTGCAGGTCCAGTGCAGATGGAGTCCTCTTTCTTGAGTGTAACAAACTTACACTTTGATGGCTCGAAAGTGGTCTTCCACTGGTCTCCCCAGATGGCGATTTGTTGGAGATCCTGGTTCAGGCTTGCCTCCACTTTGGCCTTGTCTGCTGGAGATCTGATGCATGCATACAAGGTTAAGTTGTCAGCATACGTGTACATCTCATTCTCACATACATCAACCAGGTCATCGATGAAGATAGAGGAGAGGGGCGAGGATCGATCCTTGAGGTACTGAGGCATTGATGGAGTAGGGTTCTGAGGCCTGGCCTGACAGGACCACTCTGATGGATCTGTTCGAGAGGTACAGTGGGGAAAATAAATATTTGATATACTGCCGATTTTGCAAGTTTTCCCACTTACAAAGAATGGAGAGGTCTGTAATTTTTATTGTAGGTACACTTCAACTGTGAGACAGAATCTAAAAATAAATCCAGAAAATCACATTGTATGATTTTTAAATAATTAATTTGCATGTTATTGCATGAAATAAGTATTTGATACAATAGAAAAACAGAACTTAATAGTTGGTACAGAAACAACTACAGAGGTCAGACATTTCCTGTAGTTCTTGACCAGGTTTGCGCACACTGCAGCAGGGATTTTGGCCCACTCCTCCATACAGATCTTTCAGGTTTCAGGGCTGTCGCTGGGCAACACGGAGTTTGAGCTCCCTCCAAAGATTTTCTATTGGGTTCAGGTCTGGAGACTGGCTAGGCCACTCCAGGACCTTGAAATGCTTCTTACGGAGTCACTCCTTAGTTGCCCTGGCTGTGTGTTTTGGGTCATCGTCATGCTGGAAGACCCAGCCACGACCCATCTTCAATGCTCTTACTGAGGGAAGGAGGTTGTTGCCCAAAATCTCGCAATACATGGCCCCATCCAGCCTCCCCTCAATACAGTGCTGTCATCCTGTCCCCTTTGCAGAAAAGCACCCCAAAGTATGATGTTTCCACCCCCATGCTTCATGGTTGGGATGGTGTTTTTGGGGTTGTACTCGTCCTTCTTCCTCCAAACACAGCGAGTGGAGTTTATACCAAAAAGCTCTATTTTGGTCTCATATGACCACATGACCTTCTCTCATGCCTCCTCTGGATCATCCAGATGGTCATTGGCAAACTTCAGATGGGCCTGGACATGTGCTGGCTTGAGCAGGGGGACCTTGCGCGTGCTGCAGGATTTTAATCCATGACTGCGTAGTGTGTTACTAATGGTAATCTTTGAGACTGTGGTCCCAGCTCTCTTCAGGTCATTAGCCAGGTCCTCCCGTGTAGTTCTGGGCTGATCCCTCACCTTTCTCATGATCATTGATACCCCACGAGGCGAGATCTTGCATGGAGCTCCAGACCGAGGGAGATTGACAGTCATCTTGAGTTTCTTCCATTTTCTAATAATTGCGCCAACAGTTGTTGCCTTCTCACCAAGCTGCTTGCCTATTGTCCTGTAGCCCATCCCAGCCTTGTGCAGGTCTACAGTTTTGTCCCTGGTGTCCTTAGACAGCTCTTTGGTCTTGCCCATGGTGGAGAGGTTGGAGTTTGATTGAGTGTGTGGACAGGTGTCTTTTATACAGGTAACGAGTTCAAACCGGTGCAATTAATCCAGGTAATGAGTGGAGAATAGGAGGGCTTCTTAAAGAAAAACTAACAGGTCTGTGAGAGCCAGAATTCTTGCTGGTTGGTAGGTGATAAATACTTATTTCATGCAATAACATGCAAATTAATGTGATTTTCTGGATTTTTTTTTTAGATTCTCTCTTACAGTTGAAGTGTCCCTACGATAAAAATTACAGACCTCTTCATTCTTTGTAAGTGGGAAAACTTGCAAAATTGACAGTGTATCAAATACTTATTTTCCCCACTGTAGCTTTGGAGCCATTGGAGCAGCTTTCCAGACACTGCTCTCGAATAGAGTTTGGCCATCAGACCGTGATTCCACACTTTGTCAAATGCCCCCTGGATGTCCAAGGCTACGACGCAGACTTCCTCGCCTGAGTCTAGGGAGTTGTTCCACCTCTGGCACAGGATGTTTAGGAGGTCAGCCGTGCTGTGTTCTGGTATGAATCCAAACTGTCTGTGGGAGATGAGATTGTTTTTGAGAATGTATCTCTGTAGCTGTTGGTTCACTGCTGATTCCATAACCTTGCTGATGACTGAAAGCAGGGATATGGGGCGTTACTTGGATGGGTCCGCTTTTGAGTCTTTCTTGTGCACTGAAGTAACAGAGACTACCTTCCACTGATTTGGGAAGAGTCCACTTGAAAAGCAGTGGTTAAAGAGGTGACACAGGGGGCTTGTGAGCTCTGCACCACATTCCCTAAGGACTCTGGTGGGGATTTCATCTGGTCCAGAAGCTTTGTCCAGTTTGAGTCCTTTCAAGAGCCTCTTGATGTCCTTAGGTTTGAATGCAATGGTGTCGATTATGCAGGAGGTGGATTGCTGGATTTGAGGTGCCGGGGCAGTTGCATCTTGGAGATGGCATTTTTGTGCAAATGCTTTGCAGAACACTTCTGCCTTTTCGTGGGCAGTAATGTGGGCTGTGTTGTTGTGGATAATGACAGGGATGTCAGAGGTAGCAGCTCTCCCGGGGAGAGAGAGTTAACAAGCCTCCACCATCTCTTGCCGGTCAGGTTATTGCCGGTGAGTTCCTTGGTGAGTTTGGCATTGTAGTTCAGCTTAGTTTGCTTCTCTGTCTGACTGAATATGTGTCTGGCATCTGCAAACTGCTGCTTATTGGTGGGCGAGTTGTTGCTTTTAAGCTCTCGAAAGAGACGCCGCTTCTTTCTCGCAGCTCTTCGGCAGTTCTCGTCGAATCATGGTTTGTCTCGTTTTTTTTGGTGACAGTTTTGTTGGGGATGAACTGTTCCATGGCGGTCTGGATGATTTCTGTCATCTGGGTGCACATGCTCTCAGGATCTTCCACAGAGAATACCTTCCGCCAGTCGGTGCCTGAAATGAAGCCTCGCATTCCCCAGTAATTGGCGCTCTCTCGTACTGCCACACCTTTCTTTTGTATGGCTTATTTCTGTATGCTGGCAGGTCAAGCCTTACTTACTTACTTACTTACTTACTTACTTGGGCCCTTTGCCCCGATCGGAGTATAGGCCACCAATGATGTTCCTCCATTGCACTCGTCTCTGGGCCTTCTTCCTTAGGTCGTGCTAGCTGTTGCCTACACTCCTCATCTCCTCCTCTGTGTCCCTTCTCCAGCTGTTTTTTGGCCTTCCTCTCTTTCTTCCGCCCTGCGGATTCCAGGTTAGAGCCTGGTGTGTAATGCTGGATGGTGGCTTCCTGAGTGTGTGCCCTATCCAGAACTATTTCCTCTTGAGGATCTGGCTTCCAACTGGGTTTTGTCCTGCTCTATCCCACAGCTCCAGGTTGCTGATCTTGTCTACTTGATTTTAAAGATTCTTCTCAGACAGGTGTTTATGAAGGTTTGTATCCTGTGCTGTGTTGCTTTTTGTTGTTTTCCATGTCTCAGATCCATAGAGCAGTACTGACTTGACATTAGAGTTGAAGAGCCGGAGTTTGGTGGCTACTCGTATCATTCTAGTGGCCCAGACATTCTTCAGCATGATGAAGGCTGCGCTTGCTTTCCCTATCCTGGCTGTTACATCTCTATCCGTGCCCCCCTGACGGTCTACTACACTTCACAAGTACACAAAGGACTCAGCCTCCTTCACTTCTTCCCTTCCGATTGTGACTGTTGTGCTGTTTGTAGTGTTAATCTTCATGAGTTCAGTCGTCTTTTTGCTGATTTTGAGTCCTGTACTGACTGACTGTTGTGTCCAGATGAGTTGTTTTATCTTGCATCTGTTTGTGGTTGTGTGAGAGGAGTACCAGGTCATTGGCAAAATCTAGATCCTCTAGCTGCGTCCAGAGTGTCCACTGGATCCCCTTGCTCTTTCCTCTAGTAATTGTCCTCATGATCCAGTTGATAACCAGGAGGAAAAGAAGTGGCGACAGTAAGCACCCCTGCCGTACTCCTGTCCTCACATTCAAAGCTCTCTGTTAGTTGTCCTGCATGGGCTACTCTGCATTTCATGTCCTTGTATGTACTCCGGATTAGAGATGCAAATTTCTCTGGTATACCGTAGTGTCTTAGCATCTTCCATAAGGTGGCTCTGTCTATGCTGTCAAAGACTTTCTCATAATCTATGAAATTAATGTAAAAAGGAGAGTTCCATTCCAGCGACTATTATGATGCGTAAGGTGGCAATCTGATCAGCACATGACCTGTTTTTACGGAAGCCTGCCTGCTCATCTCGCAGCTTGGCATCCACTGCATCCCTCATTCTCTCTAGGAGTATTCTGTTAAAAACCTTCCCTGCTGTTGATAGAAGCATAATCCCCCTATAGTTATTACAATTACTGACATCCCCCTTCTTCGGTAGTTTGACAAGTATACCCTCTCTCCACTCGGAGGGAACCTGCTCCTCTTCCCAAATCCTACTGAAAAGATTATGCAGCATATTGACTGAGCTCACTATGTCTGCTTTGAGGGCCTCTGCTGGTATGTCATCTGGTCCTGCTGACTTCCCATTCCTTAGAGACATGATGGCCTTCTTAATCTCTACCTTTGTGGGTTTTCCAGTGTTGATGGGTAGCTCTGAGTCTGCAGGTGGAATGTCTGGAGGTGCTTCTGGGGCTGGTCTGTTTAAAAGCTCATTAAAGTGTTCTGCCCATCTTCTCAGTTGCTCTTCTGTTGTTGTGAGTGGGTTACCATCTTTGTCCCTAACAGGTTTGTCCACTTGTTGGAATTTACCTGCTAGCTTTCTTGTCGTCAGTTAGAGGTCCCTCAGATTTCTCTTCCCTGCTGCTTCCTCTGCCTGTTTAGCTAGGTCCTCAAAGTGGTCTCTCTTGTCCTTTTTGATGCTCTTTTTAACTTCTTTGTCGGTAGCTGTGTATGCTTTCTGTGCCTTTGCCTTCTCTGATCTTGTCTGGCTTGTATTCAGTGCAGATTTCTTTTGTTTCCTTGTTTCCAACTTCTGCAGAGTGTTGAAAGAGATCCACTCTTTGTATTGTGGTTTCTTCTTGCCCAAGACATCCTCACATGTGTCCAGCCAACACTTCTTGGCCTGTTGCCACTGGTTCTTGATATCTGTATCCTCCTCTTTAAAGAGTTCCTGCAGTGTTTGAAACCTGTTAGAAAGGCTGAGTTTGAATGATGTCCTTATTCTTGAGCAGGCCTACGTTGAGTCTTTTACGGGGATTGGTGGTTGTGGAGTGTTTCTTCAGCCTCAGCCATGCTGACATCACAAGAAGGTGGTGGTCTGATGACACATCTACCCCCCTCATCACCCTTACATCACTCCACAGTCTTCGGAACTTCTGGCTGATGCACATGTGATCGATCTGGTTTTCTGTGACATGGACGGGTGATCTCCATGTAGCTTTGTGGATTTGTTTGTGCATGAAGATGCTACCTCCTATCACTAGTTGGTTGAGTGAACACAGGTCTGTGAATTTTTCCCCATTTTCATTCATCTTACCCAGCCCTTGTGTTCCCATTACCTCCTCATGGCCTGTGTTATCCGACCCTATCTTGGCATTGAGGTCGCCCATAAGTAATGTGATGTCTTTGTTTCTACTCTTGTCCAACAGAGCTTGGAGTCGCAGGTAGAAGGCATCCTCCTTCTCCTCCTTAGCATCATTAGTAGGAGCATAGCACTGTATGACATTCAGGTTGATGTTGCTTTTCTTTGTAGCAAACTTGGCAGTAATGATGCATGAGCTGACAGGTTTCCAGCCGATGAGTACCCGCTGTGCTTCCTGTGCCAGCATCAGGGTGACTCCCTCTGAGTGGGGAGCTCCATCTTCTGTGTGTCCAGAATACAGTAACATCTCTCCTGTTACTAGCCTAAGCTGTCCTGCCTGCCGCCATCTTGTTTCACTCAGCCCTAGTAGAGAGATTTTGCAGTTCCTCATTTCCTTTGCTACTTGTGCTGTCCTCCCTGTTTCATACATTTGTTCTAACATTCCATGTACCTATCTTTATAGTTGTCTTGGGTGTCAAAAGGGGAGTCGGCCTTGCAACTTCCTTCCGGCTTTCCCTGCCTTGTATGGAGTCCCTTCCTTTCCCATGACGAGTTTTTCTCGGATTCTTATCATCGGTGCTTCTGTAACTCATCATCTTTTTTCTAGGTAGAGTAGTTAGCCCTACGCTAACCCTTTTTTACCTCGGGGATGAGGTGGTCCACATTTCGTCTGGCTTCTACCCCTTGACCTGTCCAGCATGGGTGACCCTGCCAGGAGTGCTATGCATTCCCGCTGGCATAGTTCTCGGGGTCATTAAGGCACTCAAGCCCTCACGCCACTACAAGGTGTGGACATTATGAGGGTCAAGCCTTACTAGGACAGGGTTATGGCCCAATGTTCCCACGTTGGCCAGTGTTGTGGATGCAGCTGGAAGGTCAGTCATGATGAGGTCTAGAATCTGGTCACCTCTGGTTGGAGTTGTCACGACTTGTTCTATTGAATGAATGAACCCTTTTATTATCACTAGTCACAAGTACCAGTGCAATTGACCATCAACCTGTCCTTACATGCACACAATTGACAGAGGGGGAGTAGACAGGACAGGAAGACAGGGATGAAAAGAAAAAATACAGAGTAACATGAGGAGAGGGGAGGAGAAAAAAAGCAACCCCTACACAATGCTCCTATGAGGAGTACACTGTGGGAACATAAGCACAAAATAACACAAGTACACTTTGCAACATGAAAACTCGGGGAGGGGAGGAGGTAGAGGTAACCCAGCGCAAGCAAGCAGCCGTCCACTCCTGCAGCCATGATGGCGCTGGTCACGCACCCGCTTGTCACACTGGGGGTAAAAGCGGTGACCGCGGGAAGTGGGGGAAAGAATATGAGAGCGTCTCGCAGCAGTGACCTTCAGGGGGAGATGTTGTCCCCGCAACGGCCTTGGCCGAGGCCAGTGCTGTCTAAGGGAGCCGAAAGCAGATAAGATTGGGGTTGTTTGGTCTTTGGGCGAGCAGACGCATTCTTTTACACGACCACTCTGTCTGTCCATTCTGGTCTCTGAATCAATCCATTTCCTTTGCAAAGCCAAAAGCTTCTCCATGATGTCATCCATGTTGTGGTTCAAGTTCTGAATAGCCACAGTCTGAGTGCCGACAGCTCTGCCCACCGCTTCAATCATGTCGGGCAGCTTTATGGGGCTTTGAACAGCTGTCACCATTGTCTGATTTCCTCAATAAACCAGGGCAATGCTTAATCCAATCAGCAAAAGTCCTGTAATCATGGTTCCGAATAGGTAGATGTCTTTAATGTCCTCCACAGAAAAACGTTCCGGCAGGACAGGTGGGTTCCCCCGAACCCAGGCTTCTCGTCAAGAAACTGTGTCAATTTCGTTAGGAGACCAGTTTATCAATTCCATGATTTTTTTTTTTTTTATGTTTATAGAGCAGTGCGGAGAGAGTCTCTTAAAAGTATAGACAGACGAGACAAAGGAGCACAAGCAGGGAAAAAAGGGAGAGGAGAGCAGAGGAATGCGACCGCCTTCCGTGAGAGCACGGAGAAGAAAAAAAAAGCCTCTAGACTTTCTAGCCTTCTAGGTCTAGACAGCTCGCAAGCTTCAGGGCCCGGTGGCCAGCTGCGTTAGTTGTTCGACTTCCTAGCCAATCTTCATGATGGACATTAAAATCTCCAACCAGCATGACCGAGTGAGCACCAAATTCAGCCATTGCGGGCAAGGTTTCGGTGTCGAGGTAATTGAAGACGTCGATGTTGGCGCTTGGTGGTCTGTAAACAGCTCCTATGTGGAGCTTCTGGGAGTGTAGAGTGACTGTAAACCACATCAGTTCAAATCCTTTTGGGTCTTTTTGTGCATCATGGTGGATGGCAATTCCATGCATGCAAAACACTGCAATTCCGCCCCCTGAAGAGTTTCTGTCTCTCCGACAACACATGGTGTATCCTGGAATTGCAATGCCCTTGCATTAGTTTCATGCCCTATTATAAAAGGGGTGTACATACTTTTACAAACAGGGTATTGTGAGGTCTTTTTTATTTGAAGACATAAAATCTTTTCTATTTGTTTTTAATTTTGTGTTCAGCATCGCATTAAAGTTGGATTTTTTTTTAAATCAGAAAAGTTCTGCCATTTTAACAGGGGTGTGTAGACTTTAATTTTTTTATATTTTTAATGTCTTTGTGCAGCAGTGTGATGTTAAACACACAGACAAGGTGTTTTATCATTTTAAAACTTTGCACCATCGTTGTGATTGTTGTCATGAGCAGCATATCAAATCAAAAACTCTGACCGAACTTTCACGAGCGTTTACACTGCAAAAAAAATCATATTAAGAGAAAATATCTTTAATATGCGTTAATTTATCTAATATTTGTTATTAGAAGATTATTACAACTCAAATGGGCGCTGTGTGAGATGGCTGCTTCTCCAGTAGCTCTGTAGTTTTTAGTTCTTTAAACCTCTTTTTTTTTTTTTCCCACCTTTTTTACTTTTCAGTTCTTCTTACGAAGACAGTGTGTTTTACGATATAACATGGATATATTTTACTTTAAAGGAACAGTCCACCGTACTTCCATAATGAAATATGCTCTTATCTGAATTGAGACGAGCTGCTCCGTACCTCTCCGAGCTTTGCGCGACCTCCCAGTCAGTCAGACGCAGTCAGACGCGCTGTCACTCCTGTTAGCAATGTAGCTAGGCTCAGTATGGCCAATGGTATTTTTTGGGGCTGTAGTTAGATGCGACCAAACTCTTCCGCGTTTTTCCTGTTTACATAGGTTTATATGACCAGTGATATGAAACAAGTTCAGTTGCACAAATTGAAACGTGGCGATTTTCTATGCTATGGAAAGTCCGCACTATAATGACAGGCGTACTAACACCTTCTGCGCGCTTCGGCAGCGCATTGATATCTGAGCTCCGTATCAATGCGCTGCCGAAGCGCACAGAAGGTGTTAGTACGCCTGTCATTATAGTGCGCACTTTCCATAGCATAGAAAATCGCCACGTTTCAATTTGTGTAACTGAACTTGTTTCATATCACTGGTCATATAAACCTATGTAAACAGGAAAAACGCGGAAGAGTTTGGTCGCATCTAACTACAGCCCCAAAAAATACCATTGGCCATACTGAGCCTAGCTACATTGCTAACAGGAGTGACAGCGCGTCTGACTGCGTCTGACTGACTGGGAGGTCGCGCAAAGCTCGGAGAGGTACGGAGCAGCTCGTCTCAATTCAGATAAGAGCATATTTCATTATGGAAGTACGGTGGACTGTTCCTTTAACATGCAACCAGGAGCCAGTTTTCTCACTTATTCGAGAGAGGAGCTGCTGGCCCTGAAAACAATGGGACGAGCCGGGATACAACACCCCATCCCAGCGGAGCTGAGGAGGAAATCCAGGGGCTGCAAAGCCGGGGCTAAGCTAAAGGCTAGGCTAGCGGACAACCAGCGGCACTGAAAACCATCCATTCCCTCCGTTACCATGGGGAATGTGAACTCTCTGCCGAATAAAGTCAACGAGCTTTCCACTCTGAACAACCAGCGGATTTACCGGGAGAGCAGCTTATTTATCTTCATGGAGACATGGCGAACACATCTCGTACCGGATGCTAATGTGGACCTGCGGGGATTCACTGCTGTGAGAGCCGACAGAGACACTAACACATGCTGGAAAAGCAAAGGTGGGGGACTCATCATTTGTTAACAATCGCTGGTGTAACCCGGGACATATCTCCGTAAGGACAGTTTTATGTTGCCCGGACTTGGAGCTGTTAGCCTGCGGCCATATTATCTGCCGAGGGAGTTCAATCACGTGATCACCATCTGTGTTTACATCCCTCCGAGGGCAGACGCAGCCGCTGCATGTGAGAGGATTCACTCTGTCACAGCAAGGCTGCAGACACAGCACCCTGAGGCATTTATCATCATTTCTGGGGACTTGAATCACGCTACTCTGGACTCTACTTTGGCTGCTTTTTACCAGGCTGTGGATTGTCCAAGGAACAACAGGACAATTGACTTGCTGTATGCTAATGTGAGGGATACATACAGAGCCACACCCCTCCCCCCACTAGGGAAGTCTGACCACAGCCTGGTTCTTCTACAGCCGAAGTACACCCCCCTGGTTCAAAGGCAGCCTGCAACAACTAACTCTATCAGGAGGTGGTCCCCTAAAATGGAAGATGCCCTCAGGGACTGCTATGACATCACGGACTGGGATGTACTGCTTAGCCCACACTGTGAGGACATAGAGGGGCTGACACACTGTCTGACGGATTAGCTCAACTTCTGTGCAGACGTGGTCTCCCCTGCTAAGACTGTACAGTGTTACCCTAATAACAAGTCATGGGTAACATAGGAAGTCAAAGCTGTCCTCAACAGGAAGAAGGCCGCCTTCAGGAGCAGGGATAGGGAGGTGATGAAAGCAGCACAGCAGGAGGTAAAACGCTATGTGAGGGAAGTTAAGGACAGCTACAGGAGAAAGGTGGAGCAGAAGCTGAAGGAGAACAGCATGAGGGAGGTCTGGGAAGGTGTGAAAACCATCACAGGCCACAATACAAAGACCAGAGTCGTTGAGGGGACAGTGGAGAGGGCGAATGAGTTCAATGACTTCTTCAATCGGTTCAACCAGCCCACGTCCCCCCCACCCTCGCCCTCACTGCAGCCATCTCTCCTTCTTCCCTCAACACTCCTCCCCCACCTCAACACAGACTCCTCCATGTATTACTGCAGACAAGGTCATAGGTCAACTGAGGAAGCTTCACCCCAGGAAAGCAGCAGGCCCGGACAAGGTGTGTCCCCGACTACTGAGGACCTGCGCTGCTGAACTGGGTGAACCACTCCAACGCATCTTCAACCTCAGCCTGCAGCTGGGGAGAGTGCCCACCCTCTGGAAGACATGTATCGTTCCAGTTCCCAAAAAGAATCGGCCCAGCGAGCTGAACGACTTCCGACCGGTGGCAATCACTTCACATCTGATGAAGACGTTGGAGCGGCTCTTCCTCAGACTCCTCAGACCCCAGGTACAACGTGCCCAGGACTGTCTGCAGTTTGCGTACTGGGCAGGTGCTGGTGTGGAAGACGCCATCCTCTACCTGCTACACCGAGCCCACTTGCATCTGGATAAGGGAAATGGCACAGTGAGGATCCTCTTCTTGGACTTCTCGAGTGCCTTCAACACCATCCAGCCCCTATTGCTTCAGGACAAACTGAACAGGATGCGAGTGGACCCCTGCCTGGTCACCTGGATCTCCAGCTACCTCACTGACAGGCCGCAGTACGTCAGGCTGAATGACATCACATCTGACGCTGTGATTAGCAGCACCGGTGCACCCCAGGGCACGGTACTGGCCCCTCTTCTCTTCACCCTGTACACCGCAGACTTCTGCTACAACTCAGAGCTGTGTCACATTCAGAAGTTTGCCGATGACACAGCCATCATTGGGTGTATCAGTGATAACAGAGAGGAGGAGTATAGGAGCCTGGTGAGGGACTTTGCTGTGTTGTGCAACAGGAACCATCTGCAGCTCAACACCTGAAAGACCAAGGAGCTGGTCATTGACTTTGGGAGGTCCAGACCAAGGTCATGACCAGTTCTGATCGAGGGAGTCGAGGTGGAGGCTGTGGATTCCTGCAAGTACCTCAGGCTGTGGCTGGACAGCAAGCTGGACTGGACTTGCAACACCAATCACTTATACAGGAAGGGACAGCGCAGGCTATACTTCTTTAGGAGGCTGCGATCCTTTAACATCTGCAGGAAACTCCTGTGGATGTTCTATCAGCCTGTGGTTGCCAGTGTCCTGTTTTACACCGTGGTGTGCTGGGGGGGCAGCACATCCAAGAAGGACACATCCAGGCTGGGCAAACTGATCAGGCAGACCGGCTCTGTGGTCGGCATGAAGCTGGACTCTCTGGTGACGGTGGCAGAGAAGAGGTCTATGGACAAACTACTGCACATCATGGACGATGCCAGTCACCCTCTGCACACCGTCATCAGCAACCAGAGGAGCCTGTTCAGTGACAGAATGCTCCTTCCCAAGTGCAGGACGAACAGACTCAAAAACTCCTTTGTCCCTCACGCCATCAGACTGTACAACTCCTCTCTGGGGGGGAGGAGGGGTAACAGGAGGACAGAGGATGGGAAGGAGCAGTAGCCGAGCCTGACAATAAGCAATACCGGACAATGTGCAATATAAAGTGCAATATCTCTCCTGCTGTCCCCCCCTTTTTTTTCCCTCCTCTTCCCCATATCTTATTCTTTTGTATATGTAAATACTTAATTTATTTTAACTTCTAGATAAATTTTTCTCCATTTCTTTTCTCTGTTTATCTGTAATGATGCTGCTAGAATCTTCATTTCCCTGAGGGAACCCTCCCAAAGGGATCAATAAAGTTTATCTAATCTAATACAGGATTCTTTATCTTACTTTTAGACACTCATTTCAAGATTTAAATTTTCTTATTCTGTTGGCAGATAATTTTGCTAATTTTAAGCATTTAATTCTAGAAAGAAGCAACATTATTTACATTGTAATAATCTAATAAGAAATATGAGATAAATTCAGCCATATTAAGGATATTTTCTCTGAAGAAGAGATGATTGTAGTGAATCCCTGATGTGGGTGGAATACTGAAGCGCAGCAGGAGGGAGATGATGTGAACAACAACTTTTATCTGTGATTTCTTCACAGCTTTTCATCTCTAATCTGCTCTCTCTCTCACACTCTCTCTCTCTCTCTCTCTCTCTCTCTCTCTCTCTCTCTCACTCACTCACTCACTCACTCACACACACACACACACACACACACACACACACACACACACACATTCAATCTCTCTCTCTCTCTCATCACTCTCTCCCTCTCAGCCTCACTGCAAAACACACAGACAGCATTAATTACCAACATGCGTACTGACTTTGCCACTCACCTTCCCTGGTCCCGCCCTCCATTCCCAAACCCCCACTTGGCCACGCCCCTGCTGCCACAATAATTTTTTTGAAGTAAACTCTAATCTAGAACACAACATCTGATCTCCAGAACGGAGTTTCAGTCTGAAAGCTCTGAGGATTCAAAAGAAACCTGTAGTTCATTTATAAAGATCTGAAGTTTTACTGTAGTTTAAACTGTCAGTAAAAATGTCAAGGCTGTGTAGAATAATCAGGATACACTGTGTGTGTGTGTGTGTGTGTGTGTGTGTGTTTTACAGTAATCTGATCGGCGAGGTGTGTGTGTTGGAGGATATGAGCACACACTTACCCATCATCGAGATCCGGATTGAGGAGTGTCGAGGTGAGAGACAAAAGAGCACACTGTAATATTTCACACTCCTCTGATTTAGGAGCCGTTATTCCATCAGAGTTCCTGATCTCAGAGCAGTGAGTTCGGCCCCATCGCTGACCCCGGGGTTATAACCCTGATGTTGAGGGTTTAGAGCTGATAGCAGTGTGTGTTGTGTCTCAGACGGTGGGATTGATGTGAGGATCAGAGGGCTGAAGATTAAATCCTCCTGCGAGCGAGATCTGGGTCTGAACGCTGACATCTTCAAATCCCCCAATCTGGTGCGCTACCCACGACTGGAGGGCACGCTGCCTGACGTCCTGTACCGCCGCATGCTCGTTATCCTGAGGTAACACACCATCACATCTCACAGCACTATCGGGTTTTGGGATTAGTTATCATCGGTATTAATTCGGTTCATTTCCAGTTCTGTTAATGCTGTGTAATCAGATTATTCAGGTGACGGTCTGATCTAATTTATTTTTCTCCATCTGTGTGAATGTAACCTGAATACACAGATCTGAGTTAAAGCTTTTTACATCCATTTAAACTCACAAACAAATAAATAAATATGTATCAGTAAAGAGGCTCGAGATTGACTCGTTACAGCCAGGGTGTGTGTGAGTGATGTGATCTTTCTGTCCGTGTTCAGGTTTATCACTGTCCTGGACAGTCTGCTGCCTCACCTGGTACCTGCGTGGGACTACAGCCTCGGCACCTTTAACCACATTAAGGTGAGAGCCACGCCCCCTGCCAGTCCCACTCATTACGTCATACAGGTTTAATGGTCATGGTAGAGTGGTACGCTTCAACAACTCTTCACTTGTTGATAAAGTTAAGTTCTCACTTAGCTGTAGTCACTTCATGATGGATGATTTTGAGCCTTCTAAGGGTCAAACAGTATGCGTTCTGTCTGAACATGTGACAGCCAGGGAGCCAAGTTCACAACCGGGAGGGCGTGGCTTCCATCCCCAGAAAGTTTCATCATGCTGAAAATTGGTGTGGTTCAAGCGCTGGTTGAATTCCTCCATCACAACCATGGAGGCGAGCATGGGTTACTGTAGCGTTCTGTCACAAGCATCAAGCTCAAAATGTTCTCGGCGCAGCAGCAACAGCCCTGTATGACTCCCAGATGACGAATGACCAGTTTGAACCCCTTTGTATAGTGCAGAAAGTGAAAGGGTTGCCTAAGGGGCGTGGCTTATTTCATCTTGCCGTGGCTATGCCGTACTGCAGTCGTGGAAAACAGTACACACTGCTGTCATTGCTGTAAAGCCATGCGTCACTATACGTCGCTGTCGCCATTGGTTTTACTGGTGTCTTCTGTCACTACTGTCACGGCTACCGTGGCTTCATTTTCATATTTACTCCGCCCAAATTTATGCGACGGGTCACATCCATAACTTGCCGGAAAGGCCACAGTTCTCCCAGCCACAGTTCTCACAGATCACCTGGCTCTGTGTGACCTTAGTGAAAGTGCCGGAGTTTGTTATCCGGCTCTTTGGGATGGCAGCAGGATCCAGGGTGTGTCTAATTTGCATATCATGCATATTCACGTCCAGATCTTGCCATACTTTAATAAGGGTAATGGTGTAGAGATGTACAGTGGCAGGGTGCTGTGATGAAGCGGAGTTCCTGTTACCACCCTGATGCTGATTATTTTCCTACAGCGGCATGTCCCCAAGTGTTTTTTATTACTTTTATACAACAGCAACATTTATTTATTAAAGAATGGCACATTCTGTAACAAACATTAAACTCCTCCTCCCTGAATATGTCTGGAAACTTCACCTCTGGCTGTTGCATAGCGCTGACACTGGAGACTCCTTCCATACACGTTACATAAACATCAACGATTCACACGCCCCTGTGAATGAGCCGTTACCATAGAAACTATACCATATCAGTATGAGCGCATTAATATCAACTGTTCTAGAGAATTAATCAACACCTTCTGACCAATCAGAGTTCAGAACTCAGCAGCTGTTTTTATTGAATAAAATGATTCATTGTTCTATATAGATTATTTTACACACTCACGGCATTAATACAGTAATAATTTTAGCTCATGCAGCAAGTCATATTAATATTGTTGATCTTTATTATTAATTGAACTTCCTGTAGAATATAAAGCAGTTCCTGTTGCTGTCGAAGCGTCGCTCGGCTCTCATTATTCAGTGTCTGAAGGACTCGGAGTCCAGTAAACCCAGCTTCATGCCCCGCCTCTACATCAACCGCCGCCTGGCCATGGAGCACCGTGACAACCCGAGTCTCGACCCCAGCTGCAAACATGCCGTCTTTACTCAGGTAACACACACATGCGCGCTATATAGTGTTTTATCTTGGTTCACTCACTCGCTATCCATTAACATCAGTTTCCACCAGCTGGCGGGTGTGACGTTGCATGATAGGCTTTCACCGTCGTTTTCCATGCTGTTTGGTCCCTTGTGTCATTTGCAGTGAGGTTGGTCACCTTTCTGTCGTTTGTGACCACTTCGCACCATGTTTTGCGTGGCCTACCCCTTCTTTGCTGCCCATCAACCTGGATGTTCCTTATGGTGTTAATACAGCTCTCAGCCCTTTCTACATGTCCAAACCACTGCAGCTGCTAACATCTGATAGCAGTCACGAGATCAACCATCTCAAGCCTTGCGCGTAGGTCACTCATGCTGGTAACATCATCAGGTTTGACACCACACATCCACCTTAGCATCACCTACTCGTTTCTCTCCAGCCTTGCCATGTCGATCTTCCTAGGGGCCCAGCACTCACTGGCGTACAGCATGGCACCCCTAACACAGCTACCATACACCCTACCCCGTGTTTGAAATGACAAGCTCTTGCAAGACAGCATAGGCAGCAGCTCCCTGAATTTGCTCCAGGCGGCTCTCACCCTAGTGAATGTGGCAGCCTCACAGCCACCACCAGCACAGATGGTATCTCCTAGGTAGCAAAAGGAATCCACCACATCCAGATGGTGTTCACCAACCATGACGTGGTCGCATGGCCTGCTATTGATGGGGCGAGCTGTTCCTAGGCATCTGCTGCACCTGAACAATGGGTCAGAGATCAGCCTGCCATGTACATTACTGCATTTCTTATGAACCCAGTGCGAGCACCCACTGCAGTAGATGGAATTACTACCAACGCCCTTCCTACACACGGTGCATGGATGCTTGCCTGAGTCTCTAAGCGAATCCAAGACATCATGATCTTAGTCTTGCTCATGTTTACACAAAGACCTTTTGACTTCAATCTCAACTTCCACCTACACAGCTTCTCCAGGAGTTCTTCCAGGGAGTCAGATGAGATAATGAAGTCGTCAGCATACAACAGCTCCCATGGACATCCAGTGCGGAATTCACATGACAAAGCCTCCAACACGATGATAAGAGTCAGGGACTCAACACTGAGTTTTGATGAATACCTACTTGAACCTTGAAGCTGTCACTGAAGGAGTTGTTGACTCGGACTCTACTTGAAGCATTGGTATACATGGCCTGAACTGTACTGACTAGCCACTCTGGTAGACCAAGACATCGCATCGCCCACCATAGCATATTTCAAGGAACACGGTCAAAAGCCTTTTCTAGATCTATAAAGGCAAAAAAAAAAAAAAGTTATTTTCTTTGGTGAGGTGCCTCTCCTGTAGCTGCCGTAGAATGAAAATTGCATCAGTTGTCCCTTTGCCAGGTATGAAACCAAACTGCATCTCATCGATGGCCACCAACTCACGAGCTATCTTCTCCACCACTCTCAATTGCCTTCAAACAGTGCTCAGTTAGTTTAAGACCCCTGTAGTTGCCCCTCTCCATTGCATCTCCCTTGCCTTTATATAGGTTAATGATATAACTCTTGTTCCAGTCCTCTGGGATTTTCTTCTCAGCAATGTTAGCATTTGCAAGGTTGGCCAGAAGAGGGATGCTAACCTCCACAGAGGCCTTTAACATTTCCGCCACGATGCCAGAGGGGCCGGGGGCTTTGCATGGTTTCATCTTGCACAATGCTTCTGCCACCATTTCAGATGTTACCCAGATTGGGGGACCCTCAACTGGTTTGGCTGGTGGTAAGTCTTCAGAGGACCAAGGGAACTTAACATTTAGAAGGTGGTTGTAATGGTCTCTCCAAGCCTTCTTTTTGGTATCATCGGTGAGTGAGATGTCCTTGATCATCCCTTATGCAACACTCACCCATAACATCCATATTCTCTTTTTTCAACTACTTGGCGATGCGATAAATGTCCTTGTTTCCTTCCTCAACATCTGCAAACCTACTTGCTTCTGCCTTCTTTTTAGCAGCATGAACAGTTCTCTTCACGATACGTTTAGCAGCCAGATAGTCTTGCTTGCTACCGCCCTTTTCCAAACTTTTTACAAGTGTCTTTTCAGTAGCAGAACTGAGAGAATCGCCCCACCACCATGTCTGCTTTCTCCAGTTTCCTCTCTTTTTGTAAACCCACAGACCTTATCCCCTATTCTCAGAAGGCTGTCTTTTAAAGACTGTCAGGTATCTTCCACTGAGACAGCATGACTATCGTTCAGTTCAGACTTCACAGCATTTAGGAAATCAGTCCTTTCCCTAGCATCTTTCAGTTTCCAAACGCGGAGCTTGGGAGTAAAGACATGCTTTCGCCTCTTACTGAATTTGAGAGAGAGGTCACAAATGAGTAGCTTGTGCTGCAGGGCACATTCTTCATTGGGAAATACTTTAATGTTGGTAACACATTTGAACTGGTATCTTCTGGTTAAGATGGAATCAACCTGAGTGGAAGCAACTCCAGACTGGTCTGTAACAAGGTGGTTTTCCCTCTTTTGAAAAAGGGAGTTACAGATGACAAGGTCATTAGCCACTCCAAATTCAAGAATCCTCTCTCCCTCTTGGTTACGTTCACCATATTCAAATCCACCATGGACTCCTTCATAGCCATCCGATTTGCATCCGATGTGGCCATTAAAATCATCACAGAGTAGCAGGGTCTCCGATTCAGTAGTCTTGGACACAGCACAATAAAGCTCATTATAGAAGGCATCCTTAACTCCGTCATCCAGCCCCACCTGAGGGGCATAAGGAGAGAAAATGGTTAAGATGGTAAAGCCAACGTTGATCTTGATAACACAAATTCTGTCAGAGACCTGCTTGACTTCCAAAACATGCTCCACCCACTTCTCAACAAGCAGAATACCCACACCACCAATGCCTTATCATTTCCTACCCAGAAGAACTTGTATGTGGAGTCTTTGCCAGCAATCATATGAGCTGATCCACCTAGTCTCTCGCAGGCAACAGAGGTCAGTCTTTCTTCTAGAGATAGTCTCCACCACCTCACTGCTTCTTCCTCTCATGATCCCAACATTCAAAGTTGATGTGCGGAATTTTTGACCTGGTCACGGGATGTCAAACGGGCAGTGCTCACGTCTGACACCCACCCTAACATTGACGACACTCCCATCACTAGGTGTCCCGTACTCTCTAATAGTATGTGAAACTATCGTGACTAACAAATGAAGCAAAGTTTTACGGCTGTATGCCCTTCCTAACACCAACCTAGAATTCACAGCATCTAGGGAACTGGGTTCTGATGGTTGCTACCACAATGAAGTTGATTTGAGAGAGAACTGAAGGATGTTGAAACAAAAACCAGGAGACAAAGACCAGTAGATGGTGACAGTCATAGATGAAAGAAGATGGAACACAGTGACTGAAGAGTGGTTTTAAGGCTCCAGTAACCCGCCTTTCGCCCCTTCTCCTGTTAGTTTTAAATGAATCTGCTGCGTGAAGGCCAGGAGCTGGACTTGGTTGTTAGAGGCTATATTTTGCACGAAGCCATTGGGGCATTTTATAGGCCGATAGGACAAGACCTCAACAACCACCCCGGCGATGACAACCCTTAGGACCCAAGTTTACATAGATGTATGATTCTTAATCCTGATTTGTTACTGATTCTGATTCATGATTTTTAATAGGATTCAGAATTTGGTTCTTCATTTGAAACTGACTCGATTTATGACTAATTCAGCATCAGAATTTGATTCTTAATTTGATTCAGTGTCTGATTATGAATCGCGTTCTGATTGAGACTCCCATTAAGAGTCTGAATTTGAGTCCAATTCTCTCTGGTTCTGTTTGTGGTTTGGATTCTCAATCAAAAGATTCAAGATTCATTCTC
Source organism: Neoarius graeffei (assembly GCF_027579695.1). NCBI lineage: Eukaryota > Metazoa > Chordata > Actinopteri > Siluriformes > Ariidae > Neoarius > Neoarius graeffei. The sequence goes on from NC_083585.1 coordinate 70,722,576, forward strand.
AGTTTAATTTTGAATCTCCGTCTTATTTTCATCCGATATTGAATTTGATTCAGAATCAGAGTTCAATGCTTACTGTTTGATTCTGAATCCATCTCATGTTTGTTTTCTTGACCCTCAGTGATTTTACCAGAACATTACAATGAGTATGAGTTTACGTGTGTGTGTGTGTGTGTGTGTGTTCTGTTCCGTGTGTCAGGTGTACGAGGGTTTGAAGCCATCCGATAAATACGAGAAAACTCTGGATTACAGGTATGAATCTTGATTTGAAACGATTTTCCAGAGTACACTCTGCTCTAATCCTTACTGCTCTCGGTCTAGCACTGTGTGATGTGAATTATGATGATTGTGGTGTAGATGGCCTGCACGTCATGATCAGTGGTGGGAATGTAAATTCATCGCAGAGGGAATCATCGATCAAGGTAACGTCACATCACAGCTCATCAGACTCGCGGTATAATCCATGAATCTCCGTGAACAGTGACTCCTTACTGTAACGCTCACGCTATAAATACTGCAGATATCGGTATCATGATATACACTGATGCATCATCACAGACATGTATATAAAACAGTGTGTGTGTGTGTGTGTGTGTGTGTGTGTGTGTAGGTGGTGGTTTTCGGGACAGTCTCGCCGACATGTCTGAGGAACTGTGTCCCAGTTCAGCAGAGTGTTTAATTCCACTACCGTTCTTCACCAGAACCTCCAACCAGGTATTAATCATACCGACACCCCAGAACTGCTGAATCCTGCACTCTGATTGGTCAGAAGGTGTTGGTTAATTCTCTCTAACAGCAGCTCTGACTGTAGTGCAGGTGCATATTAATGCTCTCATCCTGATACGTTATTGTTGCTATAGTAACGGCTCATTCACAGGGGCGTGTCCAGCAGACGCAACACTGCTGATAAACAGATTAAAAACGTGTGTGATCATTAACAAGGTGAAGTTTTCTGTGAGGTGTGTGTGTGTGTGTGTGTGTAAGGAGTCTCCAGTGTGAGCGCTGTGTATCAGTCAGAGGTGAAGCTGTAAGTTCTGTGACTCTTCAGCACAGAGGAGTTTACACTTCTGTACAGTTTCTCAGGATCATGATGGAACAGTGTGTGAGAATAAAGAGACCCTGCTGAGGGAACGAGTGTTTATCGCTGCTGTAACGCCACTGAGAACAGGAACTAATAGATGCTCCACAATATTAAACAGTGAAAACTGACTTCACTGACGTTCCACCATATTAAATGTAACTCTAAAGAGAGAACAGTGTGCTGTGTAACATTTCTTGATAAACTGCTGCAGTAAAAGAGGAATAAATATAAATGTGCTGCGGTAAAGTTACATTATTGGTCCTGTAGTGTATCTTATTAATGTTGTTCCTCACTTGATGAGGATTATTTTTCTAAACCTGTGTGTTTGTGTGATTGGAGTGATTTTGTTTTTGTGTGTTTGCATTAGGGAGCGGGAGAGGCGAGAGATTTTTACGTGCCGAATCCGTCGTGTCGAGATTTCCAGAAGTTTGAGTGGATCGGGCAGCTGATGGGCGCGGCACTCCGGGGGAAAGACTTCCTGGTGAGTGAGACGTTATTTTCACATTGCAGTAACGAGTGTACAGTTCATCAGGGTTTACAGTATTATTATTCTGTAATTATAATTAAACAAACCTCAGCAGTGTCTCACTGAGGATTCAGCTTCATCAGACGCCTCCACGATTCATCCTGAAAACATCCTGAAAAGTCAGGAGTCCGTCAGTCAGTGTCCACCGAGACAGGAGTCAGTGTCCAAAATCTCAGTATTAAACTCCGTCTCCTGTTGGATTAATATCAGCTATTTCTTACTTTAGTCTCCTTCTTGGTTTGGAGTGTTTTTATTGGTTTCTGCTCCTTCAGCATTTTATACATTTGTTAAATGTTTTCATTTTATTAGTCGTCAGTCATTAAATTCGTATATTTTATATAAGTAGTACATAATATACATGAAACAAAATTTGTATTTTTTTAATAATTGCAAATTGATGTTTTTTAAATTACAGTTAAGCTTTAGACTGTTTTCTGTCCTCATACAGTATTTTAGTTTTCAGTTTATTATTTATAGTTGTATAGCTTTTCTGTCTGGGTTTTTTTTTTTAAAGTGATATCTCACTCTTAGCTTGTATAGTTTTAGGTGATATTATTTGTGTGTGTGTGTGTGTGTGTGTGTGTGTGTGTGTGTGTGTGTGTGTTCAGGTGCTGGCGCTGCCCAGTCTGGTGTGGAAGCAGCTCATCGGAGAAACCATCAGCTGGAATGAAGATTTTCCTGCAGTCGACTCTGTGCTGGTCAGAAACACTGCAGCATTCTACAACACACACACACACACACACACACACACACACACACACACACCAAAGTAATGAACACAGAGAAAATTAAACATCCAGCTTCATCCCAACTGAATTACAGTCTGTTACTGTATGAGAGGAGTGCAGGGAGGGGGGGGTGTGAGACCCATAATGCACTGTGAGCTTTGAATGTGTAATGATATAAAGTGTAAAGTTGCAGCATCACATGGATTTTGTGTCTTCATGTCCAGATTTGGCTGTGTGTGTGTGTGTGTGTAGGTGAAGCTGTTAGATGCCATGGAGCACATGGACAAAGCCACGTTTGAGTTTAAGTTTGGTCAGGAGCTGGTGTACAGCACGCCGCTGAGCGACGGCCGCCTCGTCGAGCTCATTCCTGGAGGAAGCTCTGTCATTGTGCATTACGAAGAGCGCATGGAGTTCATCCGCCTGGTGCAGAAAGCCCGGCTGGAGGAGAGTCGGGAACAGGTACAACACACACCTGAAGATACACCTGTACATGTCTGATCACACCTGGACTTCACCCTGTACACATGTAGCTGAAGGCACTGAAGGGCCTCTGGACACTTACCATGAACCCACCTGGGTGGAACTGAGTATACTGACACACACCTGAGTACAGGTGGGCGTGTCTGTACACACCTGGGGGAACCTGTACACACCAGAGGGCCACTAGTTATTCCTACATACACACCTGGACACGTACTGCACGCACCTGAAGAAACACCTCAAGAGCCGGAATGAACATCCGTTAACACCTGGACTGGACACCTTTATTCTGTCTGGAAATTAGAAAAATAATACTTTTTAATTATATTTTTATATATTCATTAATGTCATGCTTTTGGAAGTGAATATCATGAATTCTGATTCCTTGTTTTTATTATTATTATTATTATTATTACAGATAGCTGCCATACAGGCAGGTCTGATGAAGGTGGTTCCTCAGGCTGTATTGGATCTTCTGACGTGGCAGGAAGTGGAGAAGAAAGTGTGTGGCGATCCGGAAATCACTGTGGAGGCCCTCAAACGCCTGAGTGAGTCACAGTCACAAATACTTTAATCATCCCGAGGGGAAACTGAGTACATCTGCAGTTACTCACACTCAGGGAGAGAAAGTAAATTACAAAATTAAACAGATGTTAAACAAATTAAATATGTAATAATGTATACAAATATTAGTGCATCTCAAACAATTAGAATATCGTGGGGAAAAGTTCAATATTTTCCATCAGTTATTTAAGAAAGTGAAAATTTAATATATTCTAGACTCCTTATGCGTAAACTAAAATGTTTCAAGCATTTTTCTATTTTCATTTTGATCGATCTCTCGCTCTTTCGTGTATCGTCATCATATGTCCAGCTTTGTGTCGTGTAGCCATGCCCTCGTCTCAGGTCCCACTCGGAAGAGGCCCTCCTCTGAAGGTGGTCTATACAGGGGACAAGTGGTTATGATGTGGTTGGCAGTCTGCTCAGGCTCCCCGCACTCACACGCTGCACTGTCTGTTAGGCCCCACTTCTTCATAGAGGCTTTGAAGCAGCCAACCCCGGTGCGTAGGCGATTCAGGAGAGTCCATTGCCGGCGAGGTAGGTCTTCTCCTTCAGCGCCATCTCCAGGATCCTGGATGTAGTGGTGTATACATGTCTGACCTGCCGACTCCCATTCCTGCTTCCATGCCGCCGCCAGCCAGGCTTTAGTTGACAGGTCTTCTGGGATAGAAGTGAGCATCTCTTGGGCTGCCAAGTTGTATGGATGGCGGGACTTGAGTCTGCTTGGAGGTGTTGCCATGGTTGTGGTGTTATGGAGGAGGTGCCAATCATATTCCTGGGCTTTCCTTGCCAGAGCGAGGATGGCAGCCTCTCGCCGTAGGCTGGCTGGTGCAATTCCTGCTAGGACTGGCAGGTAGGACACGGGGGTAGGTTTCAAGCAGCCAGTTATGATCCTCAGGGCGTTGTTAATGGCCGCATCCACCATCTTGGTGTGTGGGCTTCTGCTCCAGGTTGGGGCACAGTACTCAGCAGCAGAAAAGACGAGGGCTTGTGTGGAGATACGTAATACCTTTGCGGAGGCACCCCAGGTCGTACCAGCAAGGCGACGGATGAGTTGAGACCCTTTAGGTTACTTTGACCCTCACTTCCTTGAGATGTTTATACGACAAAGTCCTGTCCAGGCGTACGCCAAGGTACTTTGGGGCCTGTTGGAACTCCAGGGGTTTGCTGTTCACCAAAATCTCCAGCTCCCTTGTCACTTCCTTGTTGCAGAGGTGGAATGCTGCAGACACCGTCTTCCCAATGCTGAGCTGCAGGCGCCAGCTGCGAAGGTAAGCAGCCAAGATGCCCATGTCCTGGTTTAGGCCCTCTTCCACCGCCTTCCATGTCGGTTGTTGCAGCATAATGGCTAGGTCGTCTGCATACCCGTACCTTCTGGATGTTGTTGCAGGTAGGTCAAGGATGTATATATTGAAGAGCATTGGTGAAAGAACAGACCCTTGTGGGACCCCGTTTCTCAGCCTCCTGAGCCTGCTACGCTGGCCGTCACTGGTCTGGAGGATGAAGCTGCGGTTCGACAGCATCTCCATGATGAAATTGACCATATGACGGTCCGGTATGGTTCTCAGCAGCTTCAGGTGGAGTCCGCAGTGCCACACTGTGTCATAGGCGGCGGTCAGGTCTAGTAGGACAACCCCTGCTTTTGCTTTGGCCTGGAAGCTGTCCTCAAGGTCTTGCGTGAGCAGGGTTACTTGGTCCACCGTTGACCTGCCCCGACGGAAACCAGCCTGTTCCCTCGGAAGCTGTGGGTCTACTACAGGTTCAATACGGCTGCGAATCATCCTCTCCAAGATTTTAAAAGGAACGCAGAGCAGCGAGATTGGCCTGTAGGCCTTGGGGTCATCCGGGGGTTTGTTGAGTTTCAACAGGGCTATGACAGCCGTCTGTCTCCATGTCCTTGGGAGTTTGGACTTTTGGAGGCATGCCGAGAAGAATGCGCACAACCAGGCGGATGTTGTTTCGCTCTGGTAGATCACAAACTCAGGATGGATGTTGTCGGGGCCTGGTGCCTTGCCTTGCTTGAGTTTGGATATGGCATCCCTGAGCTCAGTTGATGTAAGTTTCCCTGACAGGTTGGCATTAACACTGGCCGCCCTGGAGAGAGGGTGGATACCTCGTGAGATGTTAGGCGGGCAAAGTCTTTATCTGCACCTGGGAAGCGGCCATTTTTTAGGAGTTGGGCTGCGATGGCGTTTGCTGTCACCGGGCACTTGGGGGATGTTGTACTTCTACCTGAGAGCTGATTAATGGTCTGCCACACCTTACGGCTGGAATGGGTGAAGTCAATCGACTCGACGACCTCCATCCATCTGGCCCTGCGGGTGACATCCAGCTTCTCAAGAAGTGCCATTGCTGTTGCATCCACTTCAGCTCTTGATCCAGCCTGCTGGTGGGCTCGCAGGAGGTGGTTACACTCTTCGTCCCAACCTGGGATGTAGTTTTTGTTATAGCCTCGTGGGATAGATTTTTTTCGCTGCCCCTATCAGCACTTCGCAGTAGGCCGCATATGCGGCATCTACATCAGGAGTGTCTGGGTCCGGAAGACTGGTGGATGTTCTCTCAGTCTCTGCAGCAAATGCATGCCAGTTGGCCTTCCGGAAGTTCCACCTCCTGACAGGTTTCCCCGAGACCGGCTGCACCAGTGATGGAATTCCGATGACAGACGGTCGGTGGTGTGATCGGGGGAACCTGTCAATGACCCTTCTCTCTGGCATCAGGTCATTACTGTGGAACCCAGCAAAGGTGAGGTCTGGGTTGGTGAATGTGTTCCATCTGGAGGAGTAGAAGGTTGATGGTTCTTTGGGGTCAAACAGGAGCCGGGCATTGGTGGTGGAGGCCCACTCACTCAGTGTCTCACCATCTGGTGTTGTATGGGTATAACCCCAATCAGTGTTCTGGCAGTTGAAATCCCCGGCGTAGATGGCAGGTGCCGGGGCAATCGGGAGGTCTGATGTGGACAGTACTGATGGTGGGGGCTTGTACACATTTCACAACCGTTGTTTGTATCCTCGTGGACATCCACTCGAGGCTGGAGCCTGGTGGAGGTTGGCCTGTGTCTGTCTAGCTGAGGTCAGACCTAACAAAGATGGCCATCCCATGCTGCCTACTGAGGATGGAGCCGGCGAGGTGGAACCCGGGCAACCTGAGGAAGTCTGCTTTTTCAGTGTGTCTCCTGAAGGAGGACGGCTGCAACTTCGTGGGAGTTGGCGAGGTGGCGTATGATGTCCAGTTTGGTGATGGTGAGGCCCTCGACATTCAGCTGAAACACTGACAGATCCTGACACTTGATGGTCGGGATGGCCGCCCGCCCTGACGTGAACTTGCGCCCTGGTCTGGCAGCGTGACGATTTGGTGGCGACATTAGTTTCATGAGCTGGTCTTTCACCATTTCTCATTACTTGCAGGAGAGGCTGCGTGGAGGCTGTCGTCTTCTCTCCCTTCATTTTGATAATTATGGCCTAGAGCGCAATAAAATAAAAAAAATAAGAAGCCTTTATTTTTGTCACATACGCTCAAGCACAGTGAAGTTCCTCCTCTGCATTTAACCCATCTGAAGCGCGCCCGCGCACGCGCGCGCACACACACCTAGAGCAGTGGGCAGCTATGCTACAGCACCCGGGTAGCAGTTGGGGGTTTGGTGCCTTGTTCAAGATCACTTCAGCCCTGATACAGAGGGAGGAGAAAGAGCTGTTCATTCACTCAACTCCCCTCACATTTTTCCTGCTGGTCCCAGGAATTGAACCGGCGACCCTTTGGTCCCAAGGCTGCTTCTCTAACCTTTAGGCCATGGCTGCCCCCAGTGTCCAGATGACAAATCCGTTCGTTGGTCGTAATGAGACCAGGGTTTCACGTGGCTCTCGGCTGTGGACAAGTCTGGGCTCCCTGGAAAGTTTAAGGCCTGGATCTATCATCATGGCATCCTGCCTCACCACCTCTGGCCACTGCAAGTCAATGAAGTCCGGATTACCATCATGGAGGGCTTTGAGAGGAAGATTAGTCAGTTCCTATGTAGGTGGCTGGGCCTGCCACAGAGCCTAAGCAGCATTGCACTCTTCGGGCATGACAACAAGCTGCAGCTTCCGTTCAGCAGTCTGACCGAGGAGTTCAAGGTCACTCGAACCAGAGAAGTCCTGCTCTACAGAGATTCTGCTGACACCAAGGTCTCCTCAGCAGGTGTAGAGGTCAGAACAGGACGGAAGTGGCGCACCCAGGATGCAGTGGAACAGGCGGAGGCAAGGTTGTGATACAGCACCCTGGTGGGCACGGTGGCTACTGGTCGGGCCGGGCTGGGTAGCAATTCAAAACCTAGCTACAGCAAAGCCAGCGGAAAGGAGAAGTGGAAGCTGATCCAGGAGGAGGTATGTGCTGAGGTGGAGGAGGCTCGCTTTAGCAGAATGGTGGGCATGTCCAAGCAGGGGGCCTGGACCAAATGGGAGCATATAGCTGGACGTAAGATCATCTGGGCAGAACTCTGAAAGGTGGAGTCATACCACTTCAAGTTCTTAGTCCAGTCAGTGTATGACATCCTCCCGAGCCCTGCCAAATCTGTTCACCTGGGGCCTGGCAGACTCCCCTGCTTGTCAGCTCTGCCAGAAAAGGGGATCTTTAGAACACATCCTCAGCTGCTGCTCAAAGGGCTTGGGAGATGGTTGTTATCGCTGGCGGCATGACCAGGTTCTGCGGGCAGTAGCAGATACCATCTGCACTGGCATCAACAGCAAGCGGCAAAACCCCTCCAAGTGTACCATCACCTTTGTTCGAGCAGGTGAGAAGCCCCAGCCCCCAAAGAAAACCCAGGGGGGCCTGCTTGTAACAGCAAGGGACTGGCAATTACTGGTTGATCTTGGGAGGCAGTTGAGATTCCCGGACATTATTGCAGCAACAACACTCCGGCCAGACATGGTCTTGATGTCGGGGGCAAGCAAACCGGTGGTGCTACTTGAGCTAACTGTCCCCTGGGAAGATCTGGATGGAGGAGGCTCAAGAACGAAAGAAGGCCAAGTACGCTGACCTGGTGGAGGAGTGTCAGAGGAACGGGTGGAAGGCCCACTGTGAGCCTATTGAAGTGGGCTGCAGGGCCTTTGCAGGCCAGTCTCTACATCAGGTCCTGGGACTCGTAGGGATCTGCGGACTGCACTGGCGAAGAGCCATGAAGAACATCATGGAAGCTGCTGAAAAGGCTTCACGTTGGCTCTGGTTGGGGGGGGGGGATGAGTGGCGTAGTGCGTTACCTGGACACAAGTCGGGGCCTGATCACCCCTGGCTGGGTCACCCGGGTGAGGGTGTCTGATGTCAGACCTGAAACACCCAGTGACCCCGGGCACATCACTGAAGATGTGTCCAGGTTGCACCATAAGGTGCATCTCAGTGCTAAGAACGGTAAGCCCCTCCTCTTTCCGCTTACCGCCCTCGGTGCTGTCTCTGTCTGCACCAGGATAGCTCTAACCCGTGCAGTCTGAACGCCCTCAATGGAAACGTTGTGGTCGGTGTAACCATGAGTCACTGATTTATCTCATCTCATCTCATTATCTCTAGCCGCTTTATCCTGTTCTACAGGGTCACAGGCGAGCTGGATCCTATCCCAGCTGACTACGGGCGAAAGGCGGGGTTCACCCTGGACAAGTCACCAGGTCATCACAGGGCTGACACATAGACACAGACAACCATTCACACTCACATTCACACCTACGGTCAATTTAGAGTCACCAGTTAACCTAACCTGCATGTCTTTGGACTGTGGGGGAAACCGGAGCACCCGGAGGAAACCCACGCGGACACGGGGAGAACATGCAAACTCCGCACAGAAAGGCCCTCGCCGGCCACAGGGCTCGAACCCAGGACCTTCTTGCTGTGAGGCGACAGTGCTAACCGCTACACCACCGTGCCGCCCCACTGATTTATTAAAAAAAAAAAGTGACATTCAAACTCCGATATTACTTTATTACCAGCCTTTAAAAATGATTGATTTAACTGTATTATTTTATCTGAGTGTGAGATGTTTGTAACTGTGATGGTGTTTGCTCTCTCTCAGCTCGTTATGAGGATTTGGAGCAGAATGATGTTCGAGTGCAGCACCTGTGGGAGGCGCTAACCAACTTCACCAACGGTCAGTAAATGATTCACTCCTCAGCCACGTACACACTGTGTGACTCTCACCCTGAGTGTCCTGTCAGACACTGAGCATCAGAACTCCTGCAACATCACTAACCTCAGGTTTAAAGGTCATAGGCAACGGTCGGAGGTGAAATGTAGAACATCAACTTTATTGTCTAGAAGAACGACCCAAAAAGTGAATTCAATCTTCCTGGTGTCTAATTTGCACCCTAAAATTGAATAAAACGGTTAAAATATACTGTTTTGCCCAATTTCCGAAGGTTTGTTTACATCTCACTTATACACACTTTCACCACCAGGGGGCGTCGTCATGTCATTTAAGCCAAACAGACCGGGAGCAGCTCTGTGTTCACCTGCGAACCGAGCACATGTTTAGGAGGTTCATTTATTTAACCACTTTCTAAATATACTTTTTTTTTTTCTGCTGGAGAGAAACGTACAGGGCTAATTTTCAACAATTCAATAATAACATATACCAGGACATTTAATGGGGTTCCCCACTGATGCGCACAGGGGCACACAATCCCTGTAATAATAGAACGTGGATTTGTTTATATTGCTAATATAATTTATTGCTAATATTAATACAGTGGGCGGCACGGTGGTGTAGTGGTTAGCGCTGTCGCCTCACAGCAAGAAGGTCCTGGGTTCGAGCCCCGGGGCCGGCGAGGGCCTTTCTGTGTGGAGTTTGCATGTTCTCCCCGTGTCCGCGTGGGTTTCCTCCGGGTGCTCCGGTTTCCCCCACAGTCCAAAGACATGCAGGTTAGGTTAACTGGTGACTCTAAATTGAGCGTAGGTGTGAATGTGAGTGTGAATGGTTGTCTGTGTCTATGTGTCAGCCCTGTGATGACCTGGCGACTTGTCCAGGGTGTACCCCGCCTTTCGCCCGTTAGTCAGCTGGGATAGGCTCCAGCTTGCCTGCGACCCTGTAGAAGGATAAAGCGGCTAGAGATAATGAGATGAGATGAGATTAATACAGTGGTGGGCAAAAGTTTACATACCCCAACAGAATGTTTTGTCTCATCTCATCTCATTATCTCTAGCCGCTTTATCCTTCTACAGGGTCGCAGGCAAGCTGGAGCCTATCCCAGCTGACTAACGGGCGAAAGGCGGGGTACACCCTGGACAAGTCGCCAGGTCATCACAGGGCTGACACATAGACACAGACAACCATTCACACTCACATTCACACCTACGGTCAATTTAGAGTCACCAGTTAACCTAACCTGCATGTCTTTGGACTGTGGGGGAAACCGGAGCACCCGGAGGAAACCCACGCGGACACGGGGAGAACATGCAAACTCCACACAGAAAGGCCCTCGCCAGCCCCGGGGCTCGAACCCAGGACCTTCTTGCTGTGAGGCGACAGCGCTAACCACTACACCACCGTGCCGCCAGAATGTTTTGTTTCTTGGCTATTTCTAAGAGAAATTGAATGATAATACACAAAAACCTTTATTTCACTTGTGGTTAATGGTTGGCTGAAGCCATTTATTGTCAAGAAAATGTTAACTCTTTTTAAACCATTATGACAACAAAAAAACTACACAAATGACCCTGATCAAAAGTTTACATACCCCAATTCTTAATACTGTGTATTTCCCCCTTTAACATCAATAACAGCTTGAAGTCTTTTGTGATAGTTGTCAATGAGTCTCTTTATCTTTTCAGATGGTAAAGCTGCCCATTCTTCTTGGCAAAAAGCCTCCAGTTCCTGTAAAGTCTGGGGCTGTCTTGCATGGACTGCACGTTTGAGGTCTCCCCAGAGTGGCTCAATAATGTTGATGTCAGGAGACTGAGATGGCCACTCTAAGACCTTCACTTTATGCTGTTTTAGCCACTGACAAGTTGATTTGGCCTTGTGTTTTGGATCATTGTCGTGCTGGAATGTCCAAGTTCATCCTATGCGCAGCTTCCGGGCTGAGGCGTGTAGATTTTCCTCCAGTATTTTTTGATAAGTGACTGCATTCATCCTGCCATCAACTCTTACCAAATTTCCAGTGCCTTTGTAGTTCACACATCCCCAAAACATCAGAGATCCACCACCATGTTTCACTGTGGGAATGGTGTACTTTTCATCATAGGCCTTGTTGATTCCTCGCCAGATGTAGCGTTTAGTGTTGTGCCCAAAAAGTTCAATTTTGGTCTCATCACTCCACACAACTTTTTGCCAGAAGGTTTGGGGTGTGTCTCTGTGCAGTCTGGCATATCGTAGACGGGCTTCTTTGTGGCATTTGTGTAGAAGGGGCTTTCTTCTGGCAACTCTCCCATGCAGCCCATTTCTTCTCAAGAGTCTCCTAATTGTACTCTTTGAAACATCCACATCAACTTGTTTCAGAGAATCTCGAAGTTCACCAGATGTTATTTGGGGCTTCTTCTTTACATCACGCACAATTCTTCTAGCAGTGGTGGGTGAAATTTTTCTTGGTCTACCTGAACGGGCTTTGGTGCCTACAGAGCCCCTGACTTTCCACTTCTTGATTATTGTTTGAAGAGTGCTGACTGACATTTTTAATTGCTTTGATATTTTCTTATATCCCTTCCCTGATTTATAAAGTTCAACTACCTTTTCACGCAGGTCCTTTGACAATTCCTTTGATTTTCCCATGGCTCAATCTCAAAGATGACGCGCAGCACTGGATGAGGGATAAAAGGTTCTCTCAAAAGTCCAGCAATTTACTGACTTTTATTTTCACCCACTAATTAGAAGAAAACAGATCACAGGTGAAGGTAGTTGCCTTTAATTGCCATTCAGTCCTGTTTATGTCAAATTGTGTACAGGTTTTCAGGCCAATTCACAGGGGTATGTAAAGTTTTGATCAGGGTCATTTAGGTAGTTTTTGTTGTTTTCATGGTTTTCAAAGAGTAAACGCAGTAATGAATGCAATAAATGGCTTCAGCCAACCATTAACCACAAGTGAAATAAAGGTTTTTCTGTATTATCATTCAATTTCTCTTAGAAATAGGCAAGAAACGAAACATTCTGTTGGGGTATGTAAACTTTTGCCCACCACTGTACAAGCATTATGCTATTCATAGCCTACTGTAAACAAGGAAATATTCCTTGTGTCTCATTTCCACAATGATTGTACAGGATCCCTCAGGATTCTTTACTTGAAAAATTTCAAGCAAAGGTAAAAATGTTTACCTCCAATCTTCTCCTTTTTGCTTGAGCGCTGCTAGTCTGTTTCTTCTTTGACTCCTTGCGTTTGTGCTCGAATTTTGTTGGAACAGCATCAGGTTTGAGCTTCTCTGTCCAACACTGACACCTAAACTCCCCAACAGATGGGGATTCTTCAAAAATGAATCCTCCTCGAAGTGATCGGAGCACAGAGTGGCGTATTTACCCAACTGCCAACCCTCTCGCTTCACACGCACAGTCCGCTCTCTCTCCTCCTCTTCTCCTCTTTTGGAAAACGGTAAAAACTTCTTCCTGAACCGGTCCCATTGTTAGTTTACCGCACAACAATAAGGCATGGGGTTTTTATTTATTTATTTTTTAATTCCCGAACACACGTCTGTAATCAAGCCGAACGGCAGTGTAAGTAAACGGAAGTGGACTCAACTCAAGCGGTTTGTTTGGCTTAAATGACGTCACGTGCCGAGTGGGCACGAAAATAGCCGAACAGAAATTCGCCGCGATCCGCGCTAACTTATTTTAATTATTACTTATTAACAATACTTCTTGGGACCAGAAGAAAATTACAGAGGGTTTTTTAACATATAAAGTTTTAAATGTGCACAAAATTTAAAACCGTTGCCTATGAGATTTAATGTTCCATCAGTGTTACCTGAACGTTAGCCGAGCAGTAGATGAGGGTTAGATGAACATTAGACAAATGTTAGCGAGTGTTAGATAAACGTTATTTGAGTGTTACATAAACAGTAGATGAGTGTTACCGAAAGGTTTTGTCAGGCGTCTAACATAACAGCGCTGTAGATTTTGAGCCCTCAGCGTTACTGATCCTGTAATAATGAAGCGTGTGTGTTGTGTTTTTGTCAGAGGACCGCAGCAGATTCCTGAGGTTTGTGACGGGCCGAAGTCGTCTTCCTGCACCCATCTACATCTTTCCTGATAAACAGGGGTAAAAGTGTGTGTGTGTGTGTGTGTGTGTGTGTGTGTGTGTGTGTGTGTGAGATTGAGCTTCACTTTAATATTTTTATTGCGTGCTTTTATCCAGATCTGAAACCACAGACGCTCTTCCGCAGTCCTCGACTTGTTCCAGCACACTTTATTTACCGAAATACCCAAGGTGACTTTTTATCTCTGTCTGTTTCTGTTTGCACATTACTGCCTGGATTTATGGTTTTGATCTAATTTGAAGGTTTGTGAGTCATTTCCTTTAATACTGTGTGTTTGTGTGTGTGTTGTGCAGTGCGAAGGTGTGTGAGGAGAAACTTCGCTATGCTGCGTATAACTGCGTGGCCATCGACACAGACATGAGTCCATGGGAAGAGTGAGACACACCAGTGTTTGCATCAGTAACTGTAACACACATCTACATAATCACACTTGTACACATCTGTACTATCCCATATAAACAGCTGTACAAAATAAATCACATTAAAAATGAGTGCAGATTAATCTGTTGTAGGTGTAATTAATGATTTTGTGTATTTAGGATTGGATAAGTGATCAATCTTTAATAATTACATGAAATCAGTCTCATTGAATCGTTTGAAGTGAATCATTCAAATGAATCGAATCAGTGAATCGAATCAGTGAATCATTTAGTGAATCAGTGAATCATACCATTAATCCTGGTACTTAATAATAAATTACCAAACAGCTAAAATAGTATCTTCCAAATTATTATTGATCACTTACCATATTACATAAATCGTCTGCACCTTTCTTTGAATTCTTTGGGAGATTGGGCAACTTCAAAGTATCGAAACAGCAGATAGACACCACACACAATTTCAGTAATAATGGAGTTTATTATAACAAAGATAATAAAAAAAATTAATAAAAAGAAAAGGAAAAAAATTGAACAATTTAATAGCAGCAGAATTGAATCTTCTGTAAACAGTGTGTGTGTGTGTGTGTGTGAGAGACTAGCTTAGGAGGCTAGTCAGACAAAGAGATGCTAACTAGCATGTGCTTCTTCAAATCTAGCAGACCACGTGGTTAGCTTGTAGGCTAATCAGACAAAAGAAAAGCTAGCTACATATACTTTCAGGCCTAGTGTGTAAAAGCTGAAGGCTTTAAAAATAAACATTCAAACAGTCATCCGTGGTGCATATCTATATAGTCTTAAATGTAGGCACAGGAGAATTTGCTATAAAGGTTGAATTGAAAACAATACTTATGATTTTGTCTAAGATTGAGACAAAGGGTCTCAGTTTTAAGGCCTAGTGGGTGAGGGACACGTGCTTCCTTTGTAGAACAAAGGAGCTGAGCTATCTCTTGCTCTCTAAAGCACGTTGAGCCCTGATGTGTGAGTAATGAATTAGAATGTTAAGGAAGAGAGAGAGACATGCAAAAACTTATGGATTAACCAATTTTAAATCAACAAACAAATGATAGAGAACCAAAATTCAGTGTGCACACATTTAACTTCATATAACTTCACATTAAGTGAATAACTAATTCCTAAGACTTAAATTTCTGCCCAATGCCTGTTCTTACTGCAAAAAGTCTCGTCTTCTGTAGGAAGTAGAATCTCTCTGTAGAAGTGGCTCGAGGAGGCTGAGAGCGCTTCGGTGGGGAAGAGAGAGAGCAGTTGCTCTGAAGTTTTCTTTGAAGATCTTCGTAGTTGATGAGAGAGTCTTTTCAGCACCGTGCACGGACTTAAGAAAAGAGGGCCAGCCGCTTTTCTAAGCACAAATAAGGCTGCTTTTCCGCAGTTGCGTACGTCTTAAAAGAATAATTGAAAAGAATAACTGAAAACTGGTTTATAACTCGCTTGAGTTAAAGTGCGCGTGTTTCCGGAGTCCACCGTGATCAAGGGTGGACAGAAGGAGGAAAACACGCTAAAACGTGTTTCTTGCAAAAAAAGAGTCGTGGTTTTGGACGGTCCGATGGTGAGCGTCCCTTTATGGTCTGTTCTTCGCTGAGTTTCAGACACCAGAGACAAAGAAAAACGGGGTCTTCCGAGTCTCTTATGTGAAACCTGAAGAATGTGATGTACGTGATCCCGCCCAGGCGTGATGTAGGTCAAAGCGGAAGTTGGCTGGGAGTTGTAGTTCTTAGACACAAGATGGCGCATGGTACCTATACTGTACTGACGCAAGACCTCGAGTGTCTGTTGCTTTTATTTTGAATGTGTTTTCATTCAGAGTAAATCCATCAGTAATGACTGAATAGAAGTGCAGTGAGGGAGAGAGCTGTGCTACATGCTAGGCTAAAAGCTAAAGACTAAGAGAATAATGCTTCTGAACCTTCTACTTTTTGGCTAAAGTCTGATCTCTGAAAAACAGACTGAGGGAACTCCAGCTCAGACTATCCACACGGAGAGAAGTGAGCGAGCGCTGAGATTGCTCTCAGGTGAAACTATAGTCAAGAGACATGACACTGCTCACCGGACTTACAGTATTTAATGATAAATTATCATGTGCTGTCCCTCCTATAGGAAATTACAGCCGCCATTATGGTCATTCCTCTCGTTACCGTCGCTGTCAAAGACGTTTACATCTGCCCACAGCCTTATGATAAAAGAGGCACTCACAGTTTTCTTGAACGTTGTTAGCAAACAGGAATCAGCACACCCTGATGGACTCTTGATTATTGGTGTTGATTTTAATGAATCAACACTACATCCGTTCTCCCCTCCACTGTCCCATTAGTCAAGTCAAGAGAGAGAAAACACAGGTTGTTAGGTATGCCCAATGTCACCTGATGAGTAGAAACAGTACATATTGCACCGAGTACAAGCAGGGACTCCGGCAACTAACTATGACAGCATAACTAAAAGGGGAGAGCCAGAAGGTAACACAGGCATGAGGGGCCCTGGGACATAAAGCAGCAGCCACTACACCATCAACAAACTTGAGTGAGCAAGCGAGTGGGGACTGACAGCATCCATACATCCCAGTTTACCAAAACACTCTGTCTGAGGATCCTCCAGATCTACTCCTTTACCTCATAAACACCATTAACACAAGGCTTGACTAAACAGATCTGTTTTCAGCCGAGACTTAAACACTGAGACTGTGTCTGATTCCTGAACACTACTTGGAAGGCTGTTCCATAACTGTGGGGCTTTGTAAGAAAAGGCTCTGCCCCCTGATGTAGCCTTCACTATACGAGGTACCAGCAGATAGCCTGCACCTTTTGATCTAAGTAGGCGTGGTGGGTCATAGAGGAGCAGAAGTTCACTCAGGTACTGTGGTGCGAGACCATTTAGTGCTTTAAAGGTCAATAGTAGTGTTTTATAATCAATGCAAAATTTGATTGGGAGCCAATGCAGTGTGGATAAGACGGGCTGATGGGGTCATATTTTCTAGTTCTAGTAAGGACTCTTGCTGCTGCATTTTGAACTAACTGGAGCTTGTTTATGCACTTATTGGAACATCCAGACAGTAAGGCATTACAATAATCCAACCTGAAGGTAAAGAAAGCATGAACTAGTTTTTCTGTGTCATGTAGTGACATTAAATTTCTTATCTTAGCAATATTTCTGAGATGAAAGAAAGCTATCCGGGTGATGTTATCAATGTGAGTTTCGAATGAAAGACTGGGGTCAATAATCACTCCGAGGTCTTTTACTGCTGCACGTGAAGAAACAGAAAGGCCATCCAGAGTTACTGTGGAATCAGAAAACTTACTTCTAGCTGCATGTGGTCCGAGTACAAGTACTTCAGTCTTGTCAGAGTTAAGCAGAAGGAAATTAATAAGCATCCAGTGTCTAATGTCCTTCACACATTCCTCAATTCTATTAAGCTGGTGTCTCTCATCAGGTTTTGCAGAAACATACAACTGTGTGTCATCAGCATAACAGTGGAAACTAATACAATGTTTATGAATAATATCGCTCAGAGGGAACATATATAAAGAAAAAAGCAGTGGACCCAAGACAGAACCTTGTGGAACACCAAACTTTACTTAAGTACATCTAGAAATATCACCATTTACATCAACATACTGATAGCGATCAGTTAAGTAAGAGCTGAGCCAGGAGAGGGCCGTTCCCTTAACTCCCACAACATTTTCTAGTCTATCCAGAAGAATGGAATGATCAATGGTATCAAATGCTGCACTAAGGTCAAGCAACACAAGCAGCGAGACACAGCCCTGATCAGACGCCAACAGTAGGTCGTTTACTACTTTAACCAGAGCTGTCTCTGTGCTATGATGAGGTCTAAATCCTGACTGATACATTTCAGGGATGTTATTCCTATGTAAATATGAGCATAACTGCTGTGCCACAGCTTTTTCTAGGATCTTGGAGATAAAGGGGAGGTTTGATATTGGCCGATAATTGGACAGCTGACAGGGATCAAGGTCAGGTTTTTTAATCAGGGGTTTGATAACTGCTAGTTTAAAGGATTTGGGTACATAGCTGATCCTAAGAGAAGAATTTATTATTTTTAGAAGCTTTTCAATTACTTCAGGTATTATCTGTTTGAATAGACGTGTAGGTAAGGGATCTCGTACACAAATTGAGGCTTTTGATGCCGAGATTAATGAAAGTAATTCAATTTCTTTAAGGGAAGTAAAACATTCTAATTGCTGATCTGATACAGTTATATTGTTAACTACAGGGTCACTTACATTGTCTGACCTTAAATTAGTAGTTTGAATTTTTTGTCGGATATTCTCAATTTTGTCATTAAAAAAATTCATGAAGTCGTTGCTACTACATACTGCAGGTGTGCATGTGTCTATAGTGGACTTATTCCTGGTTAATTTTGCTACAGTATTAAATAGGAATCTAGGATTATTTTTGTTATCTTCTATTAGGGAGGAGAGATATGTTGATCTCGCAGCACTAAGAGCTTTTCTATACTTCAGGAAGCTCTCCTTCCACGCTAATTTGAACGCTACCAATTTTGTTTGATGCCGTTTACGTTCCAATTTTCGAGTGGTCTGTTTTAATGTGCGAGTGTCATCATTATACCAGGGTGCTAATTTTTTGTCTCTGACCATTTTCCTTTTTAGAGGAGCTACATTATCTAAAGTATAGCGGAATGTTGACTCTAAGCATTCAGTTGCCTGATCAAGTTCTGCAGGGGCTGACAGTGACCCAATCAAAGTTGACAGCTCTGGGAGATCATTTATAAAGCTCTGTGCAGTAGTTGACGTGAATGTACGTTTAATACAGTAGCGTGGTGAGGTGCATATATTATTACTCAGACATATTTTGAATGAGATGAGACAATGATCTGAGATAACTTCAGACTGTGGAAGTGTGACTATATTTTCTACGTTTAACCCGAATGTTAGTATTAGATCGAGGGTGTGGCCACCATTATGGGTCGGTCCTATGACATTCTGCTTAATCCCGACTGAATCTAAAATGGAAACAAACGCTGTTTTTAAAGGGTCTTCTGGGTTATCGAAGTGAATATTAAAATCTCCAACAACTAAAGCTTTGTCTCAGGAAGTAACCAGATCTGAGATAAAATCTGCAAATTCAGAAAGAAACTCAGAATATGGCCCCGGGGGCCTGTAAATAATAAGCAACGGAATTAACTGGGTAGACCTATTTTTCGAGGCTACATACATTATATGAGTATGAAGAACTTCAAATGTATTAAATTTATAAGCAGGTTTTTGTGTTACACCTAGATAATCATTATAAATAACCGCGATGCCTCCTCCTCTGCCAGTTAGACGAGGCTGGTGTATATAACTGTATCCAGGAGGACTCGCTTCATTTAATGCTATATATTCATTTGGCTTAATCCATGTTTCAGTTAAACACAGTACATTAAACTCCTGATCAGTAATGAGTTCATTAACCATTAGCGCTTTAGATGTAAGAGAGCTAATATTTAATAGCCCCACCTTTAGATCAAAGGTGCTGGCAGCAGCTGTACAGTCAGTATGATCTAATTTTATATTGATTAGGTTACTGGAACAAACTCTCTGAATATTTCTACTTTTTTGTTGAGCTCGGGGAACAGACACAGTCTCGATGTAGTGGGCCCTGAGTGACGACTCTGTGCAGCTAGCAGACAGTCGGTTTAGCCTGTTCGTCTGCTCCCTGGCCTTGGCTCTGGATTGTCAGAAATTAACTAGGCCTGTTCTGAGACTATGATCTATGCTGCAGGAAATGAGAGCAGCACCTTCCCGAGTGGGATGGATACCGTCCCGCCCTAACAGGCCAGCAGTGCCCTCAAAATTAGCCCAATTATCTCTAAAGCCCACACTGTTTTCAGAGCACCACCTGGACAGCCAGCAGTTCAGCGACCATAACCTGCTGTAAGCTACATCGCCACGCCGCATTGGGATGGGAGCAGAGCATACTACAGCATCGGACATCGCCTTCGCTAATTTAAACACCTCTACAAAGTTGCTCTTAGTAACCTCAGACTGACGAAGGCGTATATCATTAGCTCCTGCATGGATAACTATCTTTGAGAACCTGTGCTTGCCTAGGACCCTAAGATTACCTGCTATGTCCGGCGCCCTGGCTCCCGGTATACACCTGACTAAAGCTGCTGGTGCCCCTAAAGGCTGAGCTAATTTCACGTGCCGTATGATAGAGTCCCCTATAACCAGAGCTCTTTCAGGTTTCTCAGTGGGTGCATCACTAAGGAGAGCAAACCTGTTCGGCACGTGACGCGGAGAGGAGTGGTGCTCCCGTGGGCGAGCCTCAGCGGTAGTGTGTGTGTGTGTTTTCTCAGGTGACATCCAGTTTCTTATGAAATAAATCCCTGATAGCTGAAGCCCTAAATATAATTTCGACATTCTCAAGGAGGTACAGAAAGTATCTCCAAATTAATTTATCCATCTCACTCCCTGTGTGTCTCTTACAATCATCTTTAAAAAAAACCCAACCCTCAGTTCTTGTCCAATTCTTGTGTAAAAATGAAACCCATTAGATTAAAAGCTCGCAGCTGGTTATACAGTATGATAAGGGTGGTGTTAAAGCTTTAGATTTCATACCAGTGGTTGGAACATTTAAATTTAATTAATTCAAACCAAATTCTGTGTGGTTTCATATCCCAAGATCCTGATTTAAAAAATTAAATAAATAGGAGCTTTTTTTCACATGTAATTTTGAAGTAAACAAGATTCCTCTTAAAATGTCAAATTTCCACAGACAGATTCTTCAGTAGTGGAAAACAATATTTACTCATAATTTTTCTCCCCGTGGATCAGCCTTAAGAAACAACAGTGATTACAATTCTTAGGAAATCAATATTTAAGAGGGATTGGAATCAGGAAAGTATTTTTGAAATAATTGCAATGGTAATCGTTTGGCCTGTTTGTTTGTTTGTTTGTTTGTTTGTTGATAGATAAATTTAAGTTGTTCTCACAGACAGTGAAGCAAGATTTTTAAAGTGATCCCTTAATCCAAAACAGCATCATGTATTCAAATCTTAACTCAGTACTGAATAAATCACTATTAAATCAGAATATAAATTTAAAAATTAATTATTGTAACTTCAATGATAAAAAATAAAATAAATGTATTCGTGCTGTTCTGAAATCCAAAGTGTTTCATGATTATAATCGGAAACATCAGGATGAATTTGGAAATCTGTTTGTGACAGCAAGGCCAGCCGACACCAAGTATATAGTTATCGACTAGCTTATCGACTCACTCCAGCCTGGGTAGGTCTCTAACTACATACTGACACCTAGTGGTGAAAAGTAATATCAGGGTATAAACAAGGGCTGTGTGTTCTGTGATCAGTTCAGTAGAGGTGTTTAGATCCAGGGGGTCACTATTGGTGTTTGGCAAACTCAGACTTTTGAATAAATTTTTTGTTTGTGGTGGTGTTAAAAAATTTTCATTAATAACACTTCCTCTGGATAAATTAAGAGTCTTTTTTTGTGACCCTGCACAGGACAAGCGGTTACAGATAATGGATGGATGTCTTCACCAGTCACCTTTGAGTTTTAGGATTTTTCTTGCAGATGTCCAGATACCACCACAGTGCTGGTGTTTTATTTAGATGCAAATAAGATTAGCAATGACTACAATAAAACTAAAACCTATAGCTTTTGTAAGTTGCTATGGTGACACACAAATATGGCATAACATTTACTGTACATAATGGTTATGAGAGTAATTTCACAGTTATAAACTGTATATCAGAGCAGACTGAGCCCCTCAGTAATGAATGTAAAGGAGTCTCTGTGTACGAAATGTTAATGAAAAATAGGAGACAGAATAATGAAACATAACATTGAAATTTCTTTCTTTTTTGTTCTGATTTTTTCCTTCGAGGAAACACAGGACACATTATTTATAGAGCTGATATGTATTTTGCAGCAAAATCTAACTGAAATTAAATTGATATTTTTTAACGTGCTGTAAAGCTTCTTGGCTTTTATTTTCCCACCTGTTTCCTATAAAGCTACCAGCAGAGCAAGGAGGTCAGCACTTCTGGTCAGGGCGGAGGCTGTACACACCAATTCAGTAACACCACATTCAAGGCTGTTTTCCCTCGAGGTTTAGGAAAACTTGTAGGAGACTCTTAACTAAAACAAACACAGCAAGTAAGGAGTGCGGTCATTTTCCCAAATCAGACCTAGAATTAATGAAAAGCGAGTATTTGTGTTGCTGTGCTGAGCTCAGAGTCAGCGGTGTGTGGAGGTTACAGCTGAGAGTGATTTCAGTTACATGTACAGTGGTGTTCAAAAGACCACTGGTGAAAATACTGTTACACATTTTTCAATTTTAATAAAAACATTCTTTACAAATGACATCAGCTTAACAAACTGAGTGAAAATTTGAATTGTTGAAAGAGTCCATTTGACAAAGCTGAAACCAGCAAATATTTGTCCCATGGAGTGTGCGCCCAGGATGGCCTCAGATTCCTGTTCTCAGCTGACGTGAGTGGATCCTGATGTGGTCGTCTGCTGTCAGGGCTTTCCCCAGAAAAAAACATCAGAGCAGCGCTACTGATGCGGAGCCCAGTTTGTAAGGGCTGGCCCAGCCCGGAGGGCCCCGAAGGCTGCTTGGGGAGGATGGGGGCCTGCTCCCCGGAACATTTGGAAATTAGAGACTTCAAATGGTGCATTCTGGTGGCATCCAGGGCTGATTGAGGCACAATTCAGCATTATTAAATTTGCTGTTTTGTCAAATATGCAAGGGGCAAAATGTAAAAGGTAAAATGAGATTTGAAATGAAAACACTTCGTAACATGTCTCTTCATTTTCCAATTTAGACCATAAGGTGAACCCCGTTTTTGTTTTAGGTCGCTCCGACGTCTCTGAACCACATGCTCTTTAGCTGATAAAAAGGACCAAGTTATGTTACACTTATAGCAAACTTTCCGCGTCACAGAATCGCACTCGTTTTTTAAATCGAGACATTTTCTGAAGAACTATTTTCCTCAGAGCGGAATGCGATTTTGACGTCACGAGACACCACGTGACCGCGCTAAACTAATTGCGTAGCCGATTTACGACAACAAACTGGAAAAATGACAGCCTGCCTGGTGCTGTCAAATGTAACCAACATAAAGGAATCTCCCAAAATATCCTTCTAAAGTGGGCCAAATGGATTCTTAACAGTGCTTTATTTATAGCACGAAGAACACTGATGCAAGTGGATGATAAAGGCAGACATTTCATGTCATTTTGATCAATAAATGGAAATAATTCTAATTATCAATGATAATGATCATTCATGTATTTCTAAAGTGGGCCAAATGGATTCTAAATAGTGCTTTATTTATAGCACGAAGAACATTGATGCAAGTGGGTGATAAGGTAGACCTTTTCATGTTGTCATTTTTATCAATAAATGGAAATAATTCTAATGATCAATGATAAGGAACATTTCAGGTATTCATTTGTTCATTTATTCACTCAACTATATACAACACATAAAAACAATCATAAGTATACATTGACTGGCATAAACTTATATAAATAAACATCATAATAAAATGAATGATAATGATATCAATGGAATAGAATAGAGGTAAAAACCACATGACATGCTATTGGAACACAAGCTGAGGAAAATCACGGGTGAGTCTCCTCTTCAATGTATCCTGTCTGTAACACAACAAATCAACAACAATAAAGGGTCATATGAGTACCAGCAAAGGGGGGCGTCATGTTGTGGCTGATATAGCCACTTTCACAAATCAACACAGAGAGTGAATAAAATATTACAGGCTGGAGTTTACTTGCTATGCAACAGATTTAATACCAAGTATTCCTAAGAGAATCACATAACTAGCATCACACTATCAAGAAGACTGCTGTCTTCCTTATTGCAAAATAATACATGTCTGTGCGATGGCAAGCTGAGTGGTCACACACGTATGAAATTTGCCTTGGATGTGACAAATAATAAATTTCCTTGTAATTACCTGTAGCTTGAAGCATCAACACCTTCACTTGACTGCACCAGGTCAATAAAGGTCTTCCTCAGTTGGCTCATTCTCAGCACCTCAGCAGCCTTTGACGGATTACACTCTCACAGAACAACTTATAGCTGAGATCAAACGTTGGCTCAATCCTTAGAAAAGAATATAGAAGAAGATATAAGTGTTGTGATTGTGTTCTCATACATAGGACACACAGGCTACGTTCACACTGCAGGCTGAAGTGACTCAAATCCGATCTTTTCGCCCATATGTGACCTGTATCCGATCTTTTATTGACAATATGAACGACACAGATCCGATTTTTTCAAATCCGACCCAGGCCGTTTGGATATGTGGTCCTAATTCCGATTCCTATCCGCTCTTTTCATATGCGACTTCAGTCTGAACCGCCAGGTCGCATTCATCCGACTTACACGTCATCAACAAGCCACAAACGTCACTATTCTGCGCTGAAGTAGGCGGCGGGTCTCTCAAAAAAAGTTACAACAACATGGCGCATAATCACAGGCGCAGATAGAGGGTGGGACTCGTCCCACCCAGATTTAAATTCACCTCGCTCGGTCCCCCCCACTTATAGGGAGGAAAAAACGTCTATGCTGTCTTTCTTTGTATAAGGCAAACCTCACGGAAAAATCAAAAGACTAATTACCATTCGGTTTATTGAGGTGCACAGCAGTGTATACATAGTTGCAACAATTCACATAAAGCAAAACAAAGACTGATATTCGGTTGGTTGAGCTGCGCAGCCTGCACAGGTTGCGAGCTCAAGCTTGGTTGCTATGGTAACCCACAACAAGTTTGACAGGCATATCGGGGTTGGTTTGCTGGCAGCTTTGTCCCCCCCAGTTCAAAAAACGTATCTGCGCCCCTGCGCATGACATCAATGTGAGGGACGCTTCGGGCTGTGAAGGTTCTGAATCTTCTCAGTGGAAGGACGCAGAGGTTAGGGAGCTGATTTCCATTTGGGGGGACACAGCTATTCAAGCTAGATTGGATGGGTCATACCGCAACTGGGCGGTTTTACTTCCGTAAACACTGGCCATGCTCACTGCGTGTGACGTCGTCGTATCCTGCAATGCGCATGCGGAACACTTTTAGGTCGCTTTTCGTTCATACTGAGGATCACATACAAGTCGCATACCGTATATTTGTTAATGTGAACGACCTCACAAAAAAATCGGATTTCACAAAAAAATCGGAATTGAGCATTAAGCCTTGCAGTGTGAACGTAGCAACATTGTACTGTATGTGTATTTGTGTGAAGTTAATATATGACTTACTGTTCTTTCTCTGCTCTGGCAGGATCACTCAAAAACCTTGTGTACTGTCGGTAGCAACTTTTGTGGTACTGCACCTCCAGAGCCACACAGTCTTTGTCCTTGACGTGAACAAGAATGCTATGGTCGTCCTTTACTTCAGCAGCTTCCTGCAACTTGCCTTGTACAAAAGAAAAGAAAAAAGGATGGATAGATAGGCAGACAAACAGTCAGACTTCATTTTTCCTGGTGGACTGGTATTCAGTGGCATATTAACATCAAAGCACACAGACATACTATGACATCCATACAAACATACACACTACCCTATTAAAGTCAAAGTGTACTTTATTGTCAAAAATCTTTGCAACAGGCATTAAGACAGAAGGGGGGGGGGGGGGGGCAGTCCTTAACTCAAACACTGCATTTTGGTCATTTATGGTATTGGAATATTATAGGCATGGGGAAGTTATGTATTGGAATGTTATTTTACTCACACCCACACACATAACACATTATAGTTCACACACACACACCAGCAAAAGTACAACCAATAGACATCTTTCCATATTCATACAGCCATCCATACATCTGTACATCAATGTACTGTATAAATCCACACATACATTCAAATTAGACAAATGCAGGGAGATTGTGTGCAGTCAGTAGCAGTGTAGATAGTCATTCAACTACTCTCTCTCTCTCTCTCTCTCTCTCTGTGTGTGCTGGGGGATGGGATGCATTTGCATAGACTACCTACTGTGTAGTGGGGGATGAGGGTGAGATGCCTTTTAGCTTACCTGCGGTTAAAGTCTGTGTCTTTGACAAAACTTCTTTTTGTCGTCTGCCAGCCTTGACAACATATTTGCAGGTTTTCTTGTATATTATACAGATGGCAGGAAGGACGGGGCCAGAGCTCGAGATGGGCAGGCTTGGTGAAATTCTGTGTTTTTTCATGCTTCACAGAAGATATGTGCATATAACAAGTCTTACATGTCGAAGATTTAGTTTTTTCAACAGTTTCGGCCGAGTTTTCTTCTTCTTCGGTGCTGCTGGATGATAGCACTGCTACTCCGGTGGCTGCCATGCTGCTTCTGTTTACCAAACACAGCTGGCAGCTCCCAGCTACCCGATTCGTCCAGTCTGATGACGTTTCAACCGTGGCACCTCTCGCGAGCCAAAGTGTTATTACGCCTGCCGAATATGTACATACGCCTTGGAGATACTAGTTCTTCATTAAATGTTGTGATTTAAGAAATGAGCGCGATTCTGTGATGCGAACTTTTTGTTGTAATCTTACCACAACTCATTCTTTTTTATGAACTGAAGCGTGTGCGGTTCGGAGAGGTCGGAGCGGGATCCCTTTTCGGAAGGACTTTTCGAGGTTCACCTTACGGCCTAATTCCAGGATGCCAAGAACAGAATCGAGGTCAAATCATGCAAGAGCTCCATCTAGTGACCAGCACTGAGAATGTGGTTTTATGTATGGTTGAGAACGGCAGTCAGTGCACGCAGCAAAACCCTTTATTTTCACTTCTGGGTCGAGTCCCAGGATAGTCTAGACCGAAATATTATAGTATCTTCCTATTTCTATCATTATTACTCATTTTCAGAGGGGAATAGGAGACATTTAGGTGCGGAAAATACTCTGCATTGTTCAATTTATGGTATTGGGGTTTTTTTGGGGTTTTTTTTTTTTTGGTGTGCAAGTAACAGCATGGCGCTGATGTCACACAGCACGGTGGGGCGCTGTGTATCCGTACTTTGGGGAAATCTCTGGCTGTCATAGCTTACACACCTCAAGGTTTGATGTACGTTCTGAGATGCTTTTCTGCTCACCACGGTTGTATAGAGTGATTATTTGAGTTAGTATAAACTAACAGTCTGGTCATTCTCCTTTAATCTCTTTCCTCAACACGGCCGTTCAGCCCACAGATCCTACACTTTCTGTATATTGAGTGGAAAGAAGTATTTGGACTTTTTTGTTTTTATTAATCAGTGCTACAATTCAAGAAAACTACTTTTCTAAATTGTGGTTTTAGCGTACAGGACCTCTCATTATATTTACACACTTTTCCACATTTTGTAATATAAACCAAGTTCATTGCTTAATTTTGTCCCCAGTGAGTAACAGAGATGAGCTCCTCACTTCAATTACAATTCAGAAGATGACTGTAATATAAAACACGGGTTCTAAATATATCTAGTAGGCCTGATTAGGACCTTTACTGGGCTGGTCCTGTGTATATTTGCCACCGCTGCTCTAAAACCACATTTATTATCATAAACATTAACATAAAAAGCCTCCGTTTGTACTGCGACTGCTGAGGGGAATCGATGAGATTTTATTTATTTTTTTTATACTGATGCCATTATTGAGTCTGCTTATCAGTACAATTTTTTATTGATTGCCTTATCACTTCCTGATCATTTTTTTTTTTGGGGGGGGGGGGGGGTTTACACAGGTTTTCAGCATCAATACAGCTGTTTTATTAACACAGTGTGGAATGTCTGAATCATAACATCTGGACATGTTACAACCGGACATGTTGTAAAAGACGGGCAAGTTGTATGATAAAGAGGGCCACAATTTTTCATCATCACCATCAGAGGGCCACATGACCGCGCTTCAACTAATCAGATATGAGAGAAGTTACAAAAGAATTTTAAATAAGAACAAAATATTTGTATATTCTTATGTCTGTATGTTTATTGAACCAACATATATTTATTTAATATTTTCCACATGGTTGTCTGTGTCTATGTGTCAGCCCTGTGATGACCTGGCGACTTGTCCAGGGTGAACCCCGCCTTTCGCCCGTAGTCAGCTGGGATAGGATCCAGCTCGCCTGCGACCCTGTAGAACAGGATAAAGCGGCTACAGATAATGAGAGATTTTCCACACTGAAATGCATTTTTAACATAATGCTCGTCTTGTTAAACGACAAACACAAGTTTGTTTTAAAAGAAACAAAGTGCAAAGGGCTCACATTCAATGAGGCACAAAACTAAAAAAAAAAAAAACAGCGGCCCAACATTAAGTGCCGCTTAATGTCAATCTTTGTGCATCCAATCCGCATCAAATGAAAAGGAGCATCATCCGTGAGTCTGTTCCTCTCTTTTGACTTAATGTGCTTCATTGTTGAAAAGCTGCTCTCACAAATGTAAGTGCTCCCAAACACGCTGGCCATTGACGGAGCAAAGTCTCTGAGGAGTGGAAAACGTGCCTCTGGTAGCAGTCTCCGAAATGAAATTCCCCTCTCGTTGCGCTTTGCTTGAAAATACGGATCTGACTGCAACTCGCAGAGTTCGAGCTGCAGTTCTGATGGTTGCTCGCTGACAGAGACGGGGTCTGTGAATAGCGCAATTCGTGGTTTCATCACATGAAAATCTTGGAAACGATTGTTAAACTGCTCCTGCAATTTTTCGATGTCGGCCCGATACTTCTGAAGTAGTTTCTCGCGCCTGGGGTTATCTTTTCGCATCTCCTCACAAGCGGGAAAGTGTGCCAAATTTGGACGATGGGAAGAAAATCCTTCTATGAACAGGTCGAGTTTACGCTGGAATGCGGTTGTGTGTGCATACAGATCGCAGACAGTTTGGTCTCTCCCCTGCAAGTGTGTGAAGGTGGTTGAGATGCGAGGTGATGTCTGTCAGAAAGGCCATGTCGCAAATAAACTGTGTGTCTTTGAGTTTTCTGCAGTAGGCGCTTGTATCACCAGTAATACTGTTCTCCAAGAACACTGGTAGTTCAGAGCGCAGCGCAAAAAAACGCTCCAGACGCTTCCCTCGCCTCATCCATCTGATCTCAGCGTGCATTTGTAAATCCCCATACGCGGCGTCCACTTCATCCAAAAAGGCGATGAACCTCCTGTGACAAAGGGACCTGTTCCCCCCTCTGATGAGATTTGTTACTTTGGTCACTAAATCCATAACGTGGCTAAAGTTCAGTGTCTTCGCGCAGAGGGCTTCCTGGAGAGATAAAATGCATAGCATGTTAAAAAAATATTTTTGTCCTGCCATGTCAAACTCAGGCCTACATCTCACAGTTAATATGAGGCTACTCACCTGATGTATGAGACAGTGCAGTATAGGGCAGTTTACCCCGCTCTGTCGGAGGAGCCCTGCGAAACCTCTGTGTCTTCCCTGCATCGCGGGTGCGCCATCCGTAACAACAGCTGACAGTTTGTCAAAGCCACCAAATCCACTTGCAACACTGTCAACGGCGTTGAATATATCGGTGCCCTTAGTCGTATCATACAGAGAAACCAATAGTAATAGCTCCTCGTGCACTTCAAATGAACTGTCAATAGTTCTTGTAAAAATCAGTAGCTGGCTAACATCCATCACATCTGTACTCTCATCCAAAGCCAAGGAGAAGTACTTGCAGTCATGCATGACTTTTCTCAGCTTAATTTCGACATGATCGCGAATGTCAAAAATTCTGCGTGTCACTGTGCGTCAGGACAAAGAGACCATTTCAAAGTGTTTAACCATCTTATCGTCACCAAAAGCTTTAGCCATTTCCACGGTGCACACCTTGACAATTTCCCCATCTGACAATGGCTTCTTTGCTTTGGCAAGCTCAAGTGAAACAGCATAAGAGGCTCTGAGTGCTGATTCCTGTGTAGTTGTGGCTCTGGTGAAAAGTTGCTGTTGTTGGTTTACTTTTGATTTGAGGTCGGCTACGACAGCGGCCCTTGCAGCTCCAGTGTACTTCTCATATTTAACTTTGTGCAAGGTGTTGTAGTGGCGACTTAAGTTGAAATCTTTCATGACTGCTATGGTTTCTAAGCAAACCAGACACATGGGTTTGCCTTTGAATTCTATGAAGAGAGAATCTGCTTCCCATCTTGACTGAAAGGTATGGTTTTCTTGATCAAGTTTTCTTTTTTTTTTGCACTGCTAGTAGCCATGGCTCTCTTGTCTCTCTTCCTCACTGAAGGGGGTAAGGCCCAGGGCCCCGATATTGTTTGCATAGGAAGCGCCCTCTATCGGTCAACAGTGTAATTACAACAATGTATTAAAAAAAAAAGGCCGCGGTTAATTTTTCCCCCTGATAATTAATAAACGATCTACGGGCCGCACTGAGTAAGGAGGTGGGCCGCGTGCGGCCCGCGGGCCACCAGTTGCCCATCCCTGAGTTAGCTGTAGTCTCAGAGCGATCTGTAGAAACCGTCTGCGTTTACTAGAAAAATAGCACAGGTTCGGGACGGCTGGGTTAAAACGTGATAAAGCAGCGTTCAGACGAAAGTTAGAAATAACTTACAGAAACACTGCGTGCAAAAGGCTTTGTGTTATCGGCGCTCCAAACTGTGTGCAACAGGCTTTGGTTACTAGACCACTTTCCATCTTCCTTCTGTCTCTCAAAAACACGCACACATGAAAAAGGTTAGTCAGGCAAACACTGGTGATCTGTCTGACTTAATCAGAGAAAGGTTAATAAAAAATAGGTGATGCAAAGGTTCTGTCAAAACGGGTTAAATCCTGGAACTGTGTGGACTCTGTTCTGTTTCTCCACACTCAGCTAAAGAACACCAGAGACTACTATCCTGGGATGTCAGGAAATGAAGCAGAGGTCTCAGAAGTAGCCGGTTGGTGGCGGCAAATCATCGTCTGTTGAAGGATTAAAGGACAATCCCTTACTAGCGGAGAACCTGAACAGGTTCTTTGCCTGCTTCGATGCAGACAACAATACCAGGGTCATGGACAAATTGTCACCAGATCATCAGGGTCTGATTCTGGACATGGATAAGGTCAGGAGGGCATTGCGCAACATCAACATGAGGAAGGCAGCTGGACCGGATGGGATCCCAGGGCAGGTACTTCAGGCATGTGCAGACCAACTGGCAGATGTCTTCATGAACATCTTCAACCTCCGTGAACAACCTCTGTTGTTCCAACATGCCTCAAAACAACAACCATTGTGCGTATTCTTAAGCAGCAAGGACTATTGCCCAATTGCACTCGCCCCAGTAATAGTCAAATGCTTTGAAAGATTAATCCTGGCCCAGATAAAACAATCCATCCCTGCCACACTAGATCAGCATCAGTTTGCATACCAAGGAAATATCAACAGAGGATGCAATCTGTATTGCCCTCCACACTGCATTAGAGCATCTGGAATGCCCTAACGTGTCAGGATGCTCTTTCTGGACTTTAGTTCAGCCTTTAATACTGTTATTCCCAACCACCTAGTACACAAACTGCATGGACTGGGCCTCAACAGAACCATCTGTAACTGGATCTTGGACTTTCTGACCAGCCGCTCCCAGTCTGTCAGAATGGGAGAATTGACATCCTCCACTCTCATCCTGAACACTGGTGTCCCACAGGGTTGTGTTTTGAGTCCCATTCTGTTTACTCTCTTCACACACAATTGTCAGTTAACAGTACTCGTTAAAATGATATGAGTTTATACATATTTGTTTTTGTACAGTGGCAGGAACTGTCACTCATTATAGTGACATATAGGACTTATGGAATATAGATTTATTAGGAATATAGACTTATTTATTATAACTTATATAGTGCAATGCCAAATAAAAATCACACACACACATCACATTATCTCTAGCCGCTTTATCCTTCTACAGGGTCGCAGGCGAGCTGGAGCCTATCCCAGCTGACTACGGGCGAAAGGCGGGGTTCACCCTGGACAAGTCGCCAGGTCATCACAGGGCTGACACATAGACACAGACAACCATTCACACTCACATTCACACCTACGCTCAATTTAGAGTCACCAGTTAACCTAACCTGCATGTCTTTGGACTGTGGGGGAAACCGGAGCACCCGGAGGAAACCCACGCGGACACGGGGAGAACATGCAAACTCCACACAGAAAGGCCCTCGCCGGCCCCGGGGCTCGAACCCAGACCTTCTTGCTGTGAGGCGACAGCGCTAACCACTACACCACCGTGCCGCCCCAAATAAAAATACTGTGATCAATTAATTCATATATTTTTTCAAAATATCTGGAAAATCTTTTAACTCTGAACCTCCTTAATATGAAGGGGATATGATATATAACATGTGATATGTATGTGTGCATGTATGTACATGTGTGTGTGTTTGTTTATTGGTTGCTAGCAGCTTAACTGTTACTTGATTTTGTAAACATCAAAAATATAAAAAGTTTTGTATTGATTTTATTTAGTAAATTCAATGTAAATACATACAAACATTGTAAATACTTTAAAAATGCATGGATGACACAAGAAAGTGAAAACACTTATTTCCACTGTGGTCTATAAAATCAAGTGACAGAATGAAGGGAAAATAAAAAAAATGTAAAATTAAAATAAATATGGTATATACACATTGATAAACAACATGAGTAGTATAAATATCTCATCTCATCTCATCTCATTATCTGTAGCCGCTTTATCCTGTTCTACAGGGTTGCAGGCGAGCTGGATCCTATCCCAGCTGACTACGGGTGAAAGGCGGGGTTCACCCTGGACAAGTCGCCAGGTCATCACAGGGCTGACACATAGACACAGACAACCATTCACACTCACATTCACACCTACACTCAATTTAAGGGGTGTTCACACGGCAACTTTTACTCCGGTGTAGTGCCGGGGCTGTCCCAGTAGAGCGTTCACACGGTACAAAGTTATAGCGGTGTAGCCCCTGAAAGCTGCTTAAACCGGTGCAAATCTAACCCTGCTCGGGAGGTGGTTTAAGAAATTTACTCCGGAGTAAATGCTAGTTTGCGGGGCAGCACCGATATAAAATGGGCCGTCTGAACGCTACAGGGGTAAACTCGCTACGCGTGAGGAGAGTTGATTACATACGAGCATTGCATAATTTGCATCCTGGTATTTTGCGCTTCCAAAATGGCGAATATCAACAACAACAGAACTGCGTGTCTTCCAGTGTTGCCAGATTGGGCGGTTTTAAGTGCATTTTGGCAGATTTGAACATATTTTGGGCTGGAAAACGTCAGCAGTATCTGGCAACCCTGGTGTCTTCATCCACGTTGTTTTGCCGGTGCTTGGTGATGCCATGACAACCGGGAAAAGGAAGTACATTTTCACGCATGCGCATATTTCATTTCTGCATTATTACTATCGTATAGCACGGTGCAAAAACTGCCGTGTGAACGCAAGTGGGGCTGCACCGGTGCTCACACGCTTCTCTCTAGTAAGCAGGTTTGTGACGTGTGAACGCTCCACAAAATTTACACCGGTGTAAGATATATCGCAACAAAATACATCGGTGCAGCATCGATGCAAATATGTGCCGTGTGAACACCCCTATAGAGTCACCAGTTAACTTAACCTGCATGCTTTTGGACTGTGGGGGAAACCGGAGCACCCGGAGGAAACCCACGCGGACACGGGGAGAACATGCAAACTCCGCACAGAAAGGCCCTCGCCGGCCACGGGGCTCGAACCCAGGACCTTCTTGCTGTGAGGCGACAGCGCTAACCACTACACCACCGTGCCGCCCTAGTATAAATATGATAATATAAATATAAAAAGATAATACTGTACATGGGCGGCACGGTGGTGTAGTGGTTAGCGCTGTCGCCTCACAGCAAGAAGGTCCGGGTTCGAGCCCCGTGGCCGGCGAGGGCCTTTCTGTGTGGAGTTTGCATGTTCTCCCGGTGTCTGCGTGGGTTTGCTCCGGGTGCCCCGGTTTGCCCCACAGTCCAAAGACATGCAGTTAGGGTAACGTGGGGTGGCCTTGGGCTGAGGTGCCCTTGAGCGAGGTACCGAACCCCTGACTGCTCCCTGGGCGCTCTGGTGTGGCTGCCCACTGCTCCGTGTGTGTGTGCGTGTGTTCACTGCTTCAGATGGGTTAAATGCAGAGGATGAATTTCACTGTACTTGAAGTGTGCATGTGACGAATAAAGGTTTCTTCTTCTTCATAAGCCAAACGGGCCTGAACGGGTATTATGGCAGGAAGAGTTTGAAATAAAGGCAGATGTTAGATATTGTGGAGCATAACCATGAATAATGTTGTGCATGTGATTTAATTTAAGCTGTTTGACTCAAAGGCTCACTGGCAACATCTTGACCTGCTCAAACTTAACATGACCTATATGGGTCCTAGGAGAGGCACTGAGTAGATATCGCACTATTTTGTTCTGAGTGGCCTGCAGATGATCTTGCTTTTTCTTGGTAAGACCAGAGTACCAAGAAACACTGGCATAGTCAAAATGACACTGTATTAGAGCCGACATGCTGTCTGTTGTTGCCCAAATGAGGATGGGTTCCCTTTTGAGTCTGGTTCCTCTCGAGGTTTCTTCCTCATGTCGTCTGAAGGAGTTTTTCCTTGCAACATCATTGGGGATAGATTAGGGATAAAATTAGCTCATGTTTAAAGTCACTCAAATTCTGTAAAGCTGCTTTGTGACAATGTTCATTGTTAAAAGTGCTATACAAATAAACTTGACTTCACACACACTGAGGGATGTTTGCCAGATGGCTGCAGCAGTTCCACCTCCCCAACACACCAATCTGAGAGCAGCAGACACTCTCTCTCTCTCTCTTACCTTTTGGTAGTCATGTCGAATTGTCTGGTCTGCCTATCCAGGAATTTAAGTTTAGCGTTGGATTTGCTAATGACAGTGTCAACGATTTGGCTCCCTGATAGTGACTGGTCAAGAACAACTCCTAAATATTTAACACAGGTTTTACTGGCAAGGGTTTGACCATCACAGGTTACATCTATAGACTCAGAACTATGGAGTCTCTGTTTAGAGCCAAAGAGAATGGATTCTTGTCTTCCCAAGATGGAGGGATAGCTCGTTATCAATAAGCCATTCACAGACAGATTGAAGTTCAGAAGACAGCTGCTGTTGTATGTCAACAGTATTCTTTCCAGCCACCAAGAAGGCAGAGTCATCTGCATACAATAGCAGTTTACTATGGAGGGCATGTCATTAACATAGATAAGGAAAAGCAAAGGGCCCAATACTGAGCCCAGTGAGGCACCACACATCACATTAGCAGGTGTAGACAGTACGCCACCAACTTCCACATGCTGCTGCCTATTACTTAGGTAGGCATGGAACCAGTTAACAGCAGGTTTCTGAAGTCCCATGACTTCAAGCTTCATAGGGAGAATACTATGGTCCAAAGTATCAAAGGCTTTTTGTAGATCTAAAAAGTACCATACGTGTGTAAATGCCTTGGTCTTGTTCAGACTTAATATAGTCAGTGAGATGAATTAAACAAGTATCTGTGGTAAGAGGACCGGAAGCCCGACTGGTACTCGTATAAGAGTTTGTGATCTGTGAGGTACTGATTGAGTTGGTCATAGACAACCTTCTCAATCAGTTTGCTTATAATGCTGAGAATAGGCACAGGCCGATAATTACCAGCTTCGGTTTTGCTGTTTTTCTTGTGTATAGGAGTGATCTTAACCACGGACGATTGCTCTGAGACAGCGAGGGAGGCTCAGCCTCCTCTAAAAATGACGAACATCGTGTAGGATGAATTGTGCTAGGCTTATGTTTGTTATAGCCGACCTTATAACATTGCTATTTCAGATCCAGAATCATAGAAATATATGTGCTCAACCCACTACAGTGCGAAATCATTCCCTTATAACTTTCCCCAGTTCGCCTAATGTGTGCGTGAGTTTTTCCCCCTCGTGACAGCGCGATGCAGCCCAGCCTCAGTGCACTTCAATGGCATTTGGGAGCTCTGCGCTTTCAATCTCAAAATGCAAGATGATTATTGGACAAATACTGCGAAAATGCCCGCCCACGGACTCCCAGCCTCACAGTGGGAGGGACATGGCAAAGCTTTCCGCGAGGAGACTGGTGATTGGTGAAAGTGGCCGGATATTTTCTTTGATTGACAGCTCGTTTCAAATATAGACAGGCAGCGGTGAATCTCAGTTCAGTCCCATGCGGATTCGCGAGTGCTGTGGTGTATTGTAAGAGATCAGCTTACATTTCGATTTCATTCATTACATACGGTTTCTACCAGCTTTTTTAGTTTGTATATATTTTCATTGTAAATAAAGTGTAAATATAGTGTTGTCAAGTTTGCTATCTTAGTTCCAGAAATTTCGTTTATTTGAGTGACTGAACTTGAACTTGAGGGGGCTCGTCAGCTAGCAAGAAAGCTGCGCACGGATGCCAAGCATTGCTGATTTAATTCTGGCGAAGCCATTTGCCAGTCTTCCTTTCGAGGAAAAAATTAAAATTAAAGGGCAGGGTAGACCAACGCCTCAAATTGACTTGGTGAAAAAGGTAGGGAATAATACTCGTTCCTTTCAGCTCTCCTGGTACGAGAAAGTGAATTGGCTAACAGCGAGTGACCCACATCAACAACAGTAAATAGGCTACTTTAGTAATAGGTCATGGATGGACCAAAAATATAGAATCTATTTAAAATGTTTATGCTGAGTATATTATATTGGAATATATATTTTTCTGGATATGAATTAAACACAGCTACAATTTGGAAAACATGTTTAAACAAAAACGCAGCCGAGAACATTTCACACTACAGACCTGGATTAAAAGTGAAGGGTTATCAAAATTGTCAATAAAACATTTCTCAGTCAAAATAAGTAAAATATAGGGAAAGTGTCATTGAATGAAATGTGTGGCCCCCAGCTCTATGTTTGGCTCCCCAAGGTCAGTGCTTGTGCCTATTCCAGAACACTCTGCTGTTACTGCTGAGGTTCCTGACAAATCAAATCAAGTTTATTTGTATCGTGCTTTTAACAATAAACATTGTCGCAAAGCAGCTTTACAGAATTTGAACGACTTAAAACATGAGCTAATTTTATCCCTAATCTATCCCCATCTAGGGTTAGGGTTAGCCCTAATCCAGACAAAGAGCTGCTTTCAATAATGATCAATTTTTAAACAACATGCCATAATTTTAAAATATAAAATGTTAAAATATACCCCTCCCCCCCAACACCACCATCATGTATATTGGACAGTAGGCTAATGGGCCAAAAGAACCTGTTATTTCACAGTTTGTGACGCTGCCAACAATCAGCCAGATCAGAGGCAAGAGTATGGGCAAAATTGATGTGTTTTTTCTTTTAAAATCTGGAAATATCGTAACCGACCAGCCTCCCCTGTTTGAAAGACTACCAGCCGCCACTGATCTTAGCAGACTTAAGTTCAGAAGGGATCGCCCCAGTGGATAGGGACACATTTCTTTTTGATTCATTACTATATATCAGTTCTAGTAAAATGTTTAGTATTGATTCCCATCACTTCAGAATCTATTTTGCTGTTTACAATAAATGAGAAATTCCTCCCCAAACACCTTGAAACTGTCTCAGATAAACCCAGTTTTCCATTTTTCTGGCCTTTGGTTCGCGGTGAAGGGCTTCAGCCTTTTTAATTGTACCCTCCTGTCCTCTGCCTCGGACCCTTTTATTCCCCTAAACGCTGAGTCCACTGATGAAGGATGCACAGTGTGTATTTGAGAGAGAGAGAGTTCATGTCTTTACTGAAATAATAAAAAGGTTTCAAGAAAAGGTCTCCCCTTTTTAAGGTGTTTATAATTTTGTTCAGTGTAGTTTTTCAGTTCTGTTAAATACACAACCAAATAAACGTGTTAAAAGTTATTATTCCAGGCAGGTCCTGCATGAGCCAGATTAAAACCAAAACCAGTCAGTTGTGTCCAATGCAGTTTAGACCACTTATGAACAGGAGAGATGTAGCTGAGGTCGAGGAATCGTCAGTGTGAAAGGTTCCTTTAAGCCTTACTCGATCCAGACTCCAGATCATCCACGACATAAGGATGCTTCTCCTTCAGGATTTTATAAAATTCTTCTTTCACAGCTCTTCCTTCTGAGTCGACAAATCTGTACAAGGTCCTCATCTGCTCCTGTGGTGTCGTTGCTGCACCAACGAGACTGTGCATTTCACCAGTAATCATTTTCTTGGATCGCAGACAATCCGCGATTGGCATTACTAAAGACGCTTTCTCGATGAGCTTTTCTCTGTGCTTATCCACAAACTCAGCGTCTAAAACAGAAATATTAACGTGACTTAAGTCACTACACAATTCTTTCAACAGAATTCATCTCAAATTTAGCTATTTTTATTTATTACTCCCAAGTTCCTTGTTATATTGGTACAGAATGATTAATGAAGCAGAAAACAAAACTTTGTTGAGAAACAGAGGTTGAAAAATTTTTGATGTAAAATTCAATCAGAATGTTTTACCTGATTTAGCCTTTTTGGGTACGTTGGCACTCTCACCTGAAGTGAGGAGAGAAAAATAAGATTTACTGTTATGATGTTATTAATTATTATAAATACAGGACACGTTTTCGATGGAATAAAAATGTGTTCTATTCCCTTCTAGTGGGTTTCATTCATTTGCTTTGATAGCATGTGATATTGTTAGCATATTGCTTATCCTACGTGTATTACATCACTCTACCCAATGGAGAATGAGTGTTGAATATGGGTTACGATATTGCATGGTTGTCAAGACATGATGTCACACGTCAGAGCTGATGCGAATATTCAATGAGAGAGTTTTCTGCTGTGGATGCGCAGAACCATTTCTGTGTTCGCCAGGAAACAGAAAGATGCGCTGAACACCCGAAAGGCTCCCAAAACTTCATTAGGTATTCTTCACGCATGTTTACAAGAGAAAAACAGACCAATGGACATCGAAAAACTGGAAAAGAGACACATCGGAGACGCAAAACTTCCGCACTAGCGAGCGACTGAGACAATCTGTACACAAACATGGCTGCCAGGTTTGCTTTGTTAATTACGGAAGATTTTGAGAGAATTTTGAAAGAGAAAGACGCGCTGAACACCCGAAAGGAATGTGTATATAATAATAATAATAATAATAATAATGGCTTTTTTTCGTGGTCTATCAGATATATTCCATTCAGCTCCTCGTCTTCAACTCGTTCAGTATCATACTCGCTGAATGGAATATATCTGATAGACCACAAAAAAAAAGTCAGACATTATTATTTAAATAATTAATGCTGATTTTGAAACAATATGCTACATTATAAAAATACAGTTATAAAGGTAAGAAAGTCTATTAAAGGAGAATTCAAGGTATAAAACTAGAATTTAATATATTATTTGTCATGGTATGTAGTATTCTGTGAGACTGTGTTGTATCACTATAGTGTCAAGGTTTTAACAGAATTTATGATTCTTCTTTTGTCATTTTCCTGTTTTCACCTACTGAGCATTGGGAATCAACCAATCCGGACCTCTGAGTGAGACAAGTCACGCTCCCTCCCAGGCATCTCTCATCTCATTATCTGTAGCCGCTTTATCCTTCTACAGGGTCGCAGGCGAGCTGGATCCTATCCGAGCTGACTACGGGCGAAAGGCGGGGTTCACCCTGGACAAGTCGCCAGGTCATCACAGGGCTGACACATAGACACAGACAACCATTCACACTCACATTCACACCTACGGTCAATTTAGAGTCACCAGTTAACCTAACCTGCATGTCTTTGGACCGTGGGGGAAACCGGAGCACCCGGAGGAAACCCACGCGGACACGGGGAGAACATGCAAACTCCGCACAGAAAGGCCCTCGCCGGCCCCGGGGCTCGAACCCAGACCTTCTTGCTGTGAGGCGACAGCGCTAACCACTACACCACTGTGCCGCCTCCCTCCCAGGCATTCCCAGGAAAAAAAAACCCCAGCAGTATTGTGATTGAAAGTCGGCCCGAATGTCGTGTTCCCCATAGTGCTGAATCCGACACCTTTCCAAGCCAACAGAAGGCGGTTATGGCTCCAGGTATTTAGGAGGAATTGTTTGGTCCAAGGAGCACCGTCTTTGCAGCACCAATTTCATCTTAGCTAAGCAGCAGTGAAGTTGGCATCTTAACTAAGAATTTAATAAGTTTAGCTTGATAGTTTGCTAACATGCCTACTTTATGGTGCTTTAACAGTCCTACCCAGCTCACTGAAAATCTACTTTAAGAAACCGGCTCTCGAGATCGATTTCTCCTTAACGAGGAGTCGCCTATAACAGACATGTTCATGAGTCCTCGATGTTATAAAACATTACATCTTGTACATGTAATCATCAACACACCTGTATGCCTTCATATTTGTATATCAATCCTGGGCCATGAGTGAAGCCCTGGGTTTTATATTTAACTGCATAAAACTGAACAGTCCACTAAAACATCTCCGATTCAAGAGTCGAGAGAGCTTTGTCATCAATACATCCATATACCAGTAGACTGTATATAGATATACCTGAAGGTATATCACTGCATGCCAGTTGGAAGTGGAGAAACCAGTGGTTTAGACTGAGTCAGTGCACAGAAATGAGCTTGTGGTTACCTGGAAGAAAGACCTGACGAGACTGCCACACCTCCTGGTCATGTTCATCCAAAAGACCCAGTGTGAGTTCTTCAACTTCACCATTAAAGAGCACCTCGAACGTGGGGTGATAGTTGGGGCCGTAGTCACAGTCAAATATCTCAGTCTACGAAAGCCAAAGACAGCTGAATACACTCTTCTAAAACCCAAAACAATCTAATTTCTCCACAAATCTAGGTGCAGTTTACCGTCGGCTGATGTCGATGAGGCTCACAGCGTGGTCTGTACCTTTTATCAGGGGTCAGATGACATTCGGAAGTGCTCTCAATGTACGTGTTTTGTCGAAATTGTTTCTTCACCTTAAGGAAAGGAAAATATTTTACTGAATTTTGAAATACTACTTAATTTCAAACCCTTAAAACAATTATATGCCAGTATTAAAAGGCACTATTTGGCATTTTCATAAAAAAGGAGTTTAACACACAAGTGTTATCCCTGGTGGATGCTTTATACTTCTGTGGTGTTTTTATTTTGGGAATTTTTTTGGTCTAATATTTGGGGGAAAAAATGAAAGTCTGCAGACTTACAGCTAAACCTGGTCCTTTAAGGTTCTAACTCCTAATAATAAGGACTCCTAATAATGTAACCTTAAAGCCCAGGTCTCGTTCTGCTGTAAATGTAAGTTTCAGGACTCAGTAAAGTGTTTTGTGAACTGCAGCAGAAAATCTTTGATGTCCCATATATTAAAATGCCTCATTACCAAATCAGGACCTTCATATTAACAGTGTTCCAGCTCGGTTATTTTAGCAGGGTGCCACGCCCTACCCTCAAATACCAGCACCACGCCCAAATTTATATGCACCCTACTCATAATTTTCCAGAACTTTCCTAGCACCTGGCACATACATACATTCCAGCACAGAAAGAAAGTGCACCCTAACGAGTGTTGCTGACTT
This sequence comes from Neoarius graeffei, assembly GCF_027579695.1. Classification (NCBI taxonomy): domain Eukaryota; kingdom Metazoa; phylum Chordata; class Actinopteri; order Siluriformes; family Ariidae; genus Neoarius; species Neoarius graeffei. Next base: position 70,764,003 of record NC_083585.1, read on the forward strand.
GCAATGAAGGTCACGCGTGTTGACCAATCACAGCACACGATTAAGGCGGGGTCATAGTCCTGCTCTGTCCACCATTTTGTTTCATTACAATAATGAGTCAGTGCGGGGCGTCGTGGCTCGGGTGGCTAAGGCGCCATACCATGGATCCAGGGACCCGGGTTCGGTTCCGACCCGGGGTCGTTTCCTGATCCCTCCCCATCTCTCTCTCCCGCTCGTTTCCTGTCTCTACACTGTCCTATCCAATAAAGGTGAAAAAAGCCCAAAAAAAATCTTTAAAAAAAAAAAAAAAAAAAAGTCAGTGCAGTGAGGTACGTTTGAAAAGCAGCGATGCCGACAAACACGCAAAAGAAAACTGAATTGGTAAAAGCAGTGAGGAGCTCACAGACCCGAGCGTCTCTGTCTGACAGAACATCAGTACAGCGAGACGGTGTGGACGAAACAAATTCTATCAAAACTTAGGACCGATTGATCGAGACCTGAGATATAGAGCTATAGAAAATCTAGTCACTAACGTTAACATGAATTTGTTAGACTAGATCTAATCTAACATTAATATCCCAGACTAATATTAATTAACACTGTCAGTATTACTATTATTATTATTATTATTAATATTAACTAACGTTAGGCTGGACTGTAAATGCGTGTAGACGAGAGTGACAGTTCGAGGCCCGCCAAGTGCGAACGAATGGAGCGTTGTATAAAGCTACTGTATTTAACTAAGAAGTTTCAGATTTTCTTACTTTATTTTATAAAAGTAATCTACCTCGCGGGCGGCACGGTGGTGTAGTGGTTAGCACTGTTGCCTCACAGCAAGAAGGTCCGGGTTCGAGCCCCGTGGCCGGCGAGGGCCTTTCTGTGTGGAGTTTGCATGTTCTCCCCGTGTCTGCGTGGGTTTCCTCCGGGTGCTCCGGTTTCCCCCACAGTCCAAAGACATGCAGGTTAGGTTAACTGGTGACTCTAAATTGAGCGTAGGTGTGAATGTGAGTGTGAATGGTTGTCTGTGTCTATGTGTCAGCCCTGTGATGACCTGGCGACTTGTCCAGGGTGAACCCCGCCTTTCGCCCGTAGTCAGCTGGGATAGGATCCAGCTCGCCTGCGACCCTGTAGAACAGGATAAAGCGGCTACAGATAATGAGATGAGATGAGAATCTACCTCGCATAGCTGCCCAGTATGGCCAATTTTGCATGATAGATTCATGATCGATCAAAATTACCCTCGATAATCATTGGTGCCCCGCCCTCTTGGAAAGCTCGCTGGAACACTGATCAGGTCACAGATTGTGTTTTTGACAAACACGGGCAACATGTGACGTGCAGCATTTATTCTGTATTGCACAATAAAACCAGAAAGTAATTAATTAAAGCAGATCACCTCTGTAACTGGCACAGTTCTGGGCAATAAGTGCATGTGCAGTTTACTCCTCTTCGTCTTTCCAGTGATTTCTCTGTAGAAGAGCAGAACTTGGGCCTTGATCGGTTTTTCCTTCAACAGCTTTTTTTTTAACAGGCCGAAGAGAGAGAGGTTTTTTATGTCTATGATTACGTGTGTGTCTGTCACTTCCAGAGGCTGAATGATCTCCACATTCCCATCAGTGAAATGTGCCACGACCAGTCCAGGCTGGTTTTTATCTGCAACACATGAAAAAGCAGAACAGCACAGTGCTGAAGCAGCGGAGGATCACAACAGCATCAGACAGACACACGATTCCAGGATCAGTACGTAATGACAACCTGGATTTACAAGACTTCCAGCTGATCACAGATGGTCTTACCAGGATCTGTCTCGCAGTGTGGGAGGTGGAGTTTGCAAACTGAATGTGGAAAGCAGTTGATGTTGTACAGCGGCCCTGCAGGCTGCATTTGTCCCACGCCATCCAAATAACTGCTGCCCCAGAACACTACACTGTACAGCACTTCACCTTTCTCACTCATCTCAAACACAAGGCTGGTGTATTTACACTGAAACCGACCAGCATGAGAGCACTGAAACCTGCAGAGCAAAAGAGAGTAAAAACATTTTAAGAGTAAAAAATGACTGGATTTTAAGTGATAACATCAGAATAAAAACAAACAACCTATTTTGCCTGAGATGTGTGAAGAACAAAATAAAAAAAAAGTAAGCAGATGTGGTACCTATACATATCTCTCTTCTCATCCACAGGGTCGTCTACAATTAATTCAGGACAGAGTACCTCTGTGTCCGAGTGCTGCTGAACAGATGAACAGTGAAAGAAAAATCCACACAGTTAGATTACCTGAACACACACACACACACACACACACACACACACACACACACACCTGAACACAGATATAACTGCGCATTTTACTATTATCATATGCTTGTGTCTGTTATTTTAAATACACAGGAATTATAACACTAGTTCAAGCACCCAGTGGCGCTTGAAAGTTTGTGAACCGTTTAGAATTTTCTATATTTCTGCATAAATATGACCTAAAACATCATCAGATTTTCACACAAGTCCTAAAAGTAGATAAAGAGAGCCCAGTTAAACAAATGAGACAAAAATATTATACTTGGTCATTTATTTATTGAGGAAAATGATCCAATATTCCATATCTGTTAGTGGCAAAAGTATGTGACCCTTTGCTTTCAGTATCTGGTGTGACCCCCTTGTGCAGCAATAACTGCAACTAAACGTTTGCGGTAACTGTTGATCAGTCCTGCACACCGGCTTGGAGGAATTTTAGCCCGTTCCTCCGTACAGAACAGCTTCAACTCTGGGATGTTGGTGGGTTTCCTCACATGAACTGCTCGCTTCAGGTCCTTCCACAACATTTCCATTGGATTAAGGTCAGGACTTTGACTTGGCCATTCCAAAACATTCACTTTATTCTTCTTTAACCATTCTTTGGTAGAACGACTTGTGTGCTTAGGGTCGTTGTCTTGCTGTATGACCCACCTTCTCTTGAGATTCAGTTCATGGACAGATGTCCTGACATTTTCCTTTAGAATTCGCTGGAATAATTCAGAATTCATTGTTCCATCAATGATAGCAAGCCGTCCTGGCCCAGATGCAGCAAAACAGGCCCAAACCATGATACTACCACCACCATGTTTCACAGATGGGATAAGGTTCTTATGCTGGAATGCAGTGTTTTCCTTTCTCCAAACATAACGGTTCTCATTTAAACCAAAAAGTTCTATTTTGGTCTCCTCCGTCCACAAAACATTTTTCCAATAGCCTTCTGGCTTGTCCATGTGATCTTTAGCAAACTGCAGACGAGCAGCCATGTTCTTGTACTTGGACCACATACAGCTAGAAGTAAGTTTTCTGATTACACAGTGACTCTGGATGGCCTTTCTGTTTCTTCACGTGCAGCAGTAAAAGACCTCGGAGTGATTATTGACCCCAGTCTTTCATTCGAAACTCACTCTGATAACATCACCCAGATAGCTTTCTTTCATCTCAGAAATATTGCTAAGATAAGAAATTTAATGTTACTACGTGACGCAGAAAAACTAGTCCATGCTTTCGTTCCCTCCAGGTTGGATTATTGTAATGCCTTACTGTCTGGATGTTCCAATAAGTGCATAAACAAGCTCCAGTTAGTTCAAAATGCAGCAGCAAGAGTCCTTACTAGAACTAGAAAATATGACCCCATCACCCCTGTCTTATCCACACTGCATTGGCTCCCAATCAAATTTCGTACTGATTATAAAATACTACTATTAACCTTTAAAGCACTGAATGGTCTCGCATCACAGTACCTGAGTGAACTTCTGCTCCTCTATGACCTGCCACGCCTACTTAGATCAAAAGGTGCAGGCTATCTGCTGGTAACTCGTATAGTGAAGGCTACATCAGGGGGTGGAGCCTTTTCTTACAAAGCCCCACAGTTATGGAACAGCCTTCCAAGTAACGTTCGGGAATCAGATACAGTCTCGGCGTTTAAGTCTCGGCTGAAAACATATCTGTTTAGTCAAGCCTTTTGTTAATGGTGTTTATGAGGTAAAGGAGTAGATCTGGAGGATCCTCAGACATACAGTGTTTTGGTAAACTGGGATGTATGGATGCTGTCAGTCCTCACTCGCTTGCTCACTCGAGTTTGTTGACGGTGTAGTGGCTGCTGCTTTATGTCCCGGGGCCCCTCATGCCTGTGTTACCTTCTGGCTCTCTCCTTTTAGTTATGCTGTCATAGTTAGTTGCCGGAGTCCCTGCTTGTACTCAGTGCAATATGTATACTGTTCCTACTTATTCAGGTGACATTGGGCATACCGAATGTGTTTTCTCTCCCTCTCTCTCACCCCCCCCCCAAAATCTGTCCCTCTGAGTTACATGGAGTCAACAGGAAATCTTTTGGTGGAGAGGGTGGAGACCTCGACTGGCTATCGTAGCCTGCAGGGAATCGGCCGTCAGACATTCTGTCGCATGTCCCAGACCCGGTGAAATGTAACGGAATTGTCTTGGCCAGCCCTAAGGGTCCCATCTGCATCTCATCATTGCTGAGGAGTGTGCTCCCATCACCCAATCAAGCATCCAGCCAGAGCAGGTCATGATATTTTTTAACCATATTAACAATGCCATTGTAGCCCTGTGATGACCTGGCGACTTGTCCAGGGTGTACCCCGCCTTTCGCCCGTAGTCAGCTGGGATAGGCTCCAGCTTGCCTGCGACCCTGTAGAAGGATAAAGCGGCTAGAGATAATGAGATGAGATGAACATGCCATTGTTGTGTATTATGCCTGATGTCAAGACTCTCGTCTCTGTGAGCCTACCACACAGATTTAATACTTGTGTCATTTTTGGGGCATACCTAACAACCTGTGTTTTCTCTCTCCCCCCCCCCATCTATCCCTCTGAGTTACATGTTGGTCCTGGGATTGAGATGCTGGCCTCTTCTGCCCCTCAGACCTGCTTGATCCATCCTGGTGCCCTGTGTCTGGTCGGAGTTTTATCGCATCGCTCCTGTGAAGGACGGCCCCATGAGGACAGTTGAGGGTTATACCTGGAGGACGCTCTGGACTCTTACAGTAATGCTTTTATGGCTGAGGACTACAGTTGACTTGCTAACTTTAGGACTGCAGTTGTCATGAACAGTTTTGCACTCAAGTTTCCATCAATGAAGAGTTTATAACATCAACGAAACTGTCTTCATGTTAAAACTGTTAATGTTATAGTCATGCTGTCTGTTGTTGCCCAAATGAGGATGGGTTCCCTTTTGAGTCTGGTTCCTCTCGAGGTTTCTTCCTCATGTTGTCTGAGGGAGTTTTTCCTTGCCACCATCACCACAGGCTTCATCATTGGGGATAGATTAGGGACAAAATTAGCTCATGTTTTAAGTCATTCAAATTCTGTAAAGCTGCTTTGCGACAATGTTTATTGTTAAAATGCGCTATACAAATAAACTTGACTTGACTTCTTTTTGGAGAGCAGTGGCTTTCTCCTTGCAGCCCTGCCATGCACACCATTGTTGTTCAGTGTTCTCCTGATGGTGGACTCATGAACATTAGCCAATGTGAGAGGGGCCTTCAGTTGCTTAGAAGTTACCCTGGGGTCCTTTGTGACCTCGCTGACTATTACACGCCTTGCTCTTGGAGTGATGTTTGTTGGTCGACCACTCCTGGGGAGGGTAACAATGGTCTTGAATTTCCTCCATTTGTACACAATCTGTCTGACTGTGGATTGGTGGAGTCCAAACTCTTTAGAGATGGTTTTGTAACCTTTTCCAGCCTGATGAGCATCAACGCTTTTTCTGAGGTCCTCAGAAATCTCCTTTGTTCGTGCCATGATACACTTCCACAAATGTGTTGTCAAGTCAAGTTTGTTTGTATAGCGCTTTTAACAATAGACATTGTCCCAAAGTAGCTTTACAGAATCTGAATGACCCAAGACATGAGCCAATTTTATCCGGAATCTATCCCCAGTGAGCAAGCCCATGGCGACGGTGGCAAGAAAAAAAACCCAGACAACACGAGGAAGAAACCTCAAGAGGAACCAGACCCAAAAGGGAACCCAGCCTCACCTGGACAATAACAGACAACATGACTATAACATTAACAGTTTTAACATGTCGTCAGTTTTGTTGATGTTATAAACTCTTCATTGATGGAAACTTGAGTGCAAAACTGTTCATGACAACTGCAGTCCTAAAGTTAGCAAGTCAACTGTAGTCCACAGCCACAGAAGCATTACTGTAAGTGTCCAGAGTGTCTTCCAAGTGTGATTTTCAACTGTCCATATGGGGCCGTCCTCCACAGGAGTGATCTGATGAGACTCCAACCAGACACAGGACACCAGGATGGATCAGGCAGGTCTGAGGAGCAGAAGAGGTTCAGCACCTCAAGCCCAGGATTGACATGTAACTCAGAGGGACAGATTTTTTTTTTTTTTTTTTTTGGGGGGGGGGGGGGGGGGAGAAAACAGGTTGTTAGGTATGCCCAATGTCACCTGAATAAGTAGGAACAGTATACACTTTGCGCTGACTACAAGCAGGGACTCCGGCAAAACTAACTATGACAGCATAACTAAAAGGGGAGAGCCAGAAGGTAATACAGGCATGAGGGAGCCCCGGGACATAAAGCAGCAGCCACTACACCGTCAACAAACTCGAGTGAGCAAGCGAGTGGGGACTGACAGCATCCATACATCCCAGTTTACCAAAACACTCTGTCTGAGGATCCTCCAGATCTACACCTTTACCTCATAAACACCATTAACACAAGGCTTGACTAAACTAAAAGGTGTAGGCCAGGGAGCAGACAAACAGGCTAAACCGACTGTCTGCTAGCTGCACAGAGTTGTCACTCAGGGTCCACTACATCGAGACTGTGTCTGTTCCCCGGGCTAAACAAAAAGGTAGAAATATTCAGAGAGTTTGTTCCAGTAACCTAATCAATATAAAATTAGACTGTACAGTATACTGACTGTACAGCTGCTGCCAGCACCTTTGATCTAAAGGTGGGGCTATTAAATATTAGCTCTCTTACATCTAAAGCGCTAATGGTTAATGAACTCATTACTGATCAGGAGTTTAATGTACTGTGTTTAACTGAAACATGGATTAAGCCAAATGAATATATAGCATTAAATGAAGCGAGTCCTCCTGGATGCAGTTATATACACCAGCCTCGTCTAACTGGCAGAGGAGGAGGCGTTGCGGTTATTTATAATGATTATCTAGGTGTAACACACAAACCTGGTTATAAATTTAATACATTTGAAGTTCTTCATACTCATATAATGTATGTAGCCTCGAAAAATAAGTCTACCCAGTTAATTCCATTGCTTATTATTTACAGTAATGGAATTAATTTTTAGAAGCGGTTCAATTACTTCAGGTATTATCTGTTTGAATAGATGTGTCGGTAAGGGATCTAGTACGCAAGTTGAGGCTTTTGATGCTGAGATTAATGAAAGTAATTCAGTTTCTCTAAGGGGAGTAAAACATTCTAACTGATGATCTGATACAGTTATATTGTGAACTACAGGGTCACTTTCATTGTCTGACCTTAAATTAGTAGATTGAATTTTTTGTCGGATATTCTCAATTTTGTCATTAAAAAAAATTCATGAAGTCGTTGCTACTACATACTGCAGGTGTGCATGTGTCTATAGTGGACTTATTCCTGGTTAATTTTGCTACAGTATTAAATAGGAATCTAGGATTATTTTTGTTGTGAAGATCAGACTTTGATAGATCCCTGTTCTTTAAATAAAACAGGGTGCCCACTCACACCTGATTGTCATCCCATTGATTGAAAACACCTGACTCTAATTTCACCTTCAAATTAACTGCTAATCCTAGAGGTTCACATACTTTTGCCACTCACAGATATGTAATATTGGATCATTTTCCTCAATAAATAAATGACCAAGTATAATATTTTTGTCTCATTTGTTTAACTGGGTTCTCTTTATCTACTTTTAGGACTTGTGTGAAAATCTGATGATGTTTTAGATCATATTTATGCAGAAATATAGAAAATTCTAAAGGGTTCACAAACTTTCAAACCACTGTATGAGAAAACTCAGACATTTGAGATTTGTAACAAAAGAGCAAGCAGTTTGTTTTTCTATACAAAATTTATGAAACACTGTGTTAAAAAAACTTTTTTTATATCTATAAAGATGCCAACACCTCAATCCCAACTTTGAAAAGCCTGCTTTAGCCATATACCTGTGCTGTGTTCAATACTCGCGTCTCTACAGTCATGATGTAAGGAACTGTTATTAATTCTAAATTTCTAAAAATCAGGTCATTAAATCAGTCATGACATTCCTCGATATTTGGAGTTCCTATGGCTTTGAAAAGTTACACAGTACTTTTTATGTACAATAAAGGCCTTGTGCAGGGATGGAGTTCAGGCCTGGAGCCTTGCCACTAGAGAGTTGGTTCAGAGCATCGAAGAATTTACAGAGTGATGATGGATCTGGCACAAGATCAAGAGGTGGAAGCACTGTGTTCAGAAGACTTCCATGGATGAGGAAAATGAAGTGAATATTCAGTCTAAATGTTTGTGTCTTGGGTGTTATCACTAATGATGCTTACGTGTACAGTCTCAGGGTGCTGTGGAAATGTTGAGCAAGCACCTTCCAGTTTCTCAGAGACAGTCTGTATACCTTTGGAAGAAACAAAACACTGGCATTATTAATTTCTCAGCAAATAACTACAAACTAAACTGCTTTTCTTCAGTAATCCCAGAAAATGAGTGACAGGCCCCATGATTACAGATTCATTTGTTAATTTTAATTATTTTATTTGCTTATTTATTTATTCTCAAGTAATGTTAGAGTAAATTCCTCAAAAGCAAAAACAAGTAGTCTAAAATTATTTATTTTGATTTTTCCCCAATTTTCTCCCTAAATTAGTCTTGGCCAATTCCCGTCCACCCACCAGCCCATAATGCAGTGATATGCCTTGCTTCTAACCTCCAAATTTCCCAGATCACTCTTTTGCTGCACTCCCTCTCATGGGTTTCTGTATCTGTAGCAAAGTCTTGGAGCAGAATTGCTTAAATGACCAAAAACAGACCACCTCACCAAAACACCCCAAACACGCCTCACTGCATCACATTTCTTTCAAGCCACAAGCTCAGCTCAACTCAATCCCCATCCAACAAAGACTCTTCTGTTTACTGGCCCAACACCTGGCTGTCCCACCAGAACATGCTGGTGCCCAGCCAACACACTTCTCAGATTGAGATTCCCATATTAAGCTGATTGTATTTTTGTCAGTGTCTTGCAAAAGTATTCATCCCCCTTGGTGTTTGTCCTGTATTGTTGCATTACAAGCTGGAACAAGAAGACAGAGTCATCTATATCCCCCGCCCTATATACCAACTATATACCAAGTTTCAAGATGTTATTTTTCACATTTTTCACGTTCTGCTGCAGGAAACCAACCCGACCTCTTTACACTGACCTCAGCAGCCCATGGCATAAACCCACCGGACCTTTGGTCCAGGTGAGCTAAAAATTAAAATTCCTCACATTTCTTAGCATCAAAAGGCACAGCTACATTACTTAAATCAGCACATATACCAACTTTCAACATGATACCACTCATAGTTTTCAAGTTCTGCTCTGGAAACAAAACCTACCCCTAAAACTAACCTGAGAGACTTAAGTCTGAAATTGTTTCCATGGAAACATGAAAAATTAATTTCTCAAAATTCTTAGTATAAAAAGGCACATCTACAGCACCTCAAATAACTCAATAACCGTACATTGCATGCGGACAAACAATATATCAGAACGTGCGGCTCGATCGGGCTTGGTCTGCTATTACTTTGTACGTTATTGTAACTTCTAAGCAACTGAAGGCCCCTCTCACATTGGCTAATGTTCATGAGTCCACCATCAGGAGAACACTGAACAATAATGGTGTGCATGGCAGGACTGCAAGGAGAAAGCCACTGCTCTCCAAAAAGAAGTCAAGTCAAGTTTATTTGTATAGCGCATTTTAACAATAAACATTGTCACAAAGCAGCTTTACAGAATTTGAACGACTTAAAATATGAGCTAATTTTATCCCTAATCTATCCCCAATGATGAAGCCTGTGGCAACGGTGGCAAGGAAAAACTCCCTCAGATGACATGAGGAAGAAACCTCGAGAGGAACCAGACTAAAACGGGAACTCATCCCCATCCGGGCAACAACAGACAACATGACTATAACATTAACAGTCCTAACAAAGTCAGCTTCGTTGATGCTATAAACCCCCCACCGACGGAAACCCGAGCGCAAAACCGTTCGACAACCATAATCCCAAATTCAGCAAGTCAACTGCAGTCCTAAAGTCAGCAAGACAACTGCAGTCCCTAGCCACAAAAGCACCACTGCAAGAGTCCAGAGCGTCCTACAGGCACGACCCCCAACTGTCCACATGGGGCCGCCCTCCACAGGAGCGATGCGATGAGACTCCAACCAGACACAGGGCATCAGGATGGATCAGGCAGGTCCGAGGACCAGAAGAGGTTCAGCATCTCGATCCCAGGACCGACATGTAACTCAGAGGGACAGATTTTTTTTTGGGGGGGGGGGGGGGGGGGGAAGAGAGAGAAAAAACACAGGTTGTTAGGTATGCCCAATGTCACCTGAATAAGTAGGAACAGTATACATATTGCACTGAGTGCAAGCAGGGACTCCGGCAACTAACTATGACAGCATAACTAAAAGGGGAGAGCCAGAAGGTAACACAGGCATGAGGGGCCCCGGGACATAAAGCAGCAGCCACTACACCGTCAACAAACTCGAGTGAGCAAGCGAGTGGGGACTGACAGCATCCATACATCCCAGTTTACCAAAACACTCTGTCTGAGGACCCTCCAGATCTACTCCTTTACCTCATAAACACCATTAACACAAGGCTTGACTAAACAGATCTGTTTTCAGCCGAGACTTAAACAGAGACTGTGTCTGATTCCCGAACACTACTTGGAAGGCTGTTCCATAACTGTGGGGCTTTGTAAGAAAAGGCTCCACCCCCTGATGTAGCCTTCACTATACGAGGTACCGGCAGATAACCTGCACCTTTTGATCAAAGTAGGCGTGGCGGGTCATAGAGGAGCAGAAGTTCACTCAGGGACTGTGGTGCGAGACCATTCAGTGCTTTAAAGGTCAATAGTAGTATTTTATAAACAATACAAAATTTGATTGGGAGCCAATGCAGTGTGGATAAGACAGGGGTGATGTGGTCATATATTGTAGTTCTAGTAAGGACTCTTGCTGTTACATTCTGAACTAACTGGAACTTGTTTATGCACCTATTGGAACATCCAGACAGTAAGGCATTACAATAATCCAACCTGGAGGGAACGAAAGCATGAACTAGTTTTTCCGCGTCATGTAGTGACATTAAATTTCTTATCTTAGCAATAGATGGCACGGTGGTGTAGTGGTTAGCGCTGTTGCCTCACAGCAAGAAGGTCCGGGTTCGAGCCTCGTGGCCGGCAAGGGCCTTTCTGTGTGGAGTTTGCATGTTCTCCCCGTGTCCGCGTGGGTTTCCTCCAGGTGCTCCGGTTTCCCCCACAGTCCAAAGACATGCAGGTTAGGTTAACTGGTGACTCTAAATTGACCGTAGGTGTGAATGTGAGTGTGAATGGTTGTCTGTGTCTATGTGTCAGCCCTGTGATGACCTGGCGACTTGTCCAGGGTGAACCCCGCCTTTCACCCGTAGTCAGCTGGGATAGGCTCCAGCTCGCCTGCGACCCTGTAGAAGGATAAAGCGGCTACAGATAATGAGATGAGATCTTAGCAATATTTCTGAGATGAAAGAAAGCTATCCGGGTAATGTTATCAATGTGAGTTTCGAATGAAAGACTGAGGTCAATAATCACTCCGAGGTCTTTTACTGCTGCACGTGAAGAAACAGAAAGGCCATCCAGAGTTACTGTGGAATCAGAAAACTTACTTCTAGCTGCATGTGGTCCGAGTACAAGTACTTCAGTCTCGTCAGAGTTAAGCAGAAGGAAGTTAATAAGCATCCAGTGTCTAATGTCCTTCACACATTCCTCAATTCTATTAAGCTGGTGTCTCTCATCAGGTTTTGCAGAAACATACAACTGTGTGTCATCAGCATAACAGTGGAAACTAATACAATGTTTACGAATAATATCGCCCAGAGGCAACATTTGTTGCAACATGTGACCACCATTATGGGTCGGTCCTATGACATTCTGATTAATCCCTACTGAATCTAAAATGGACACAAACGCTGTTTTTAAAGGGTCTTCTGGGTTATCGAAGTGAATATTAAACTCTCCGACAACTAAAGCTTTGTCTAAGGAAATAACCAGATCTGAGATAAAATCTGCAAATTCAGAAAGAAACTCAGAATATGGCCCCGGGGGCCTGTAAATAATAAGCAACGGAATTAACTGGGTAGACTTATTTTTCGAGGCTACATACATTATATGAGTATGAAGAACTTCAAATGTATGAAATTTATAACCAGGTTTGTGTGTTACACCTAGATAATCATTATAAATAACCGCGACGCCTCCTCCTCTGCCAGTTAGACGAGGCTGGTGTATATAACTGTATCCAGGAGGACTCGCTTCATTTAATGCTATATATTCATTTGGTTTAATCCATGTTTCAGTTAAACACAGTACATTAAACTCCTGATCAGTAATGAGTTCATTAACCATTAGCGCTTTAGATGTAAGAGAGCTAATATTTAATAGCCCCACCTTTAGATCAAAGGTGCTGGCAGCAGCTGTACAGTCAGTATGATCTAATTTTATATTGATTAGGTTACTGGAACAAACTCTCTGAATGTTTCTACCTTTTCGTTGAGCTCGGGGAACAGACACAGTCTCGATGTAGTGGACCCTGAGTGACAACTCTGTGCAGCTAGCAGACAGTCGGTTTAGCCTGTTCGTCTGCTCCCTGGCCTTGGCTCTGGATTGTCAGAAATTAACTAAAAGCTGCAGAACAGTCAGAGCTACTGATGCAGGTCTTCCAAAGCACCAGTAGCTGTGACTGAGGTTAATTTGATAGTCTCAAATTAACCTCATGGAGTAACTTACTTAACTTACTTTCTAACCAAGCAGTTAGTTTTCTCAGGCTTACATTCTCTGGACAGGGTCAGTGATGGAGACTGGAGTCTTTCTTGGTGAACGGATGGCTGAGGGTCAGATATGGCTTAGCTGTAAGTGATGATGTTGAAACAGAAGCCACAATTTATAGACAACCATCAGCCATCAAATCAGTGATGTTACAGAAGAAGGCACATACAGAGAAAGCGTGTTCCTGCTAGTGGAGTCCTCAGTATAGCTGCTATAGCTGTGAAGGTTCTCAGTCATCCAGGTCATCATAATCCGTAGGTGCTAAAGAAGGCAACTGGACTTGCTTGAAATCTTTGAAGACGTTTCATCTCCCATCCGAAAGGCTTCTTCAGTTCTGTCTGACTAGTGGGGAGTTCCAGGTGTTTATCCTCTAGTGGACCAAACGCTACCCTAAGGAGAATCAGTGAGATCACATGGGTCGTTGACCCTCTCAGTCATCCTGTAGGTGTTAGGGTCACTGAAGGCCTGGTGTGAACGGTGTTCACAGCCTAGAGGGTCATTAGGGTGATCTGTGGGTCGCTGGCTCTCTCCCTCTCTCATTCCTCATCCCTTCTTTCTCTGAGCACAACAGACATTTCTCAGTAGGATGTGTGCTCGATATGTTGAACCACCAAGTAAGCTGTTGTAACGTATATATGCATTGACACAACAATCAGTGACTTTGTCCATGCACTAAACCCACAGTGGTCTCCTCAAGACCCTGAAAGGACAGATGTGACCCTGGCTGGGTGAAAGCCATCAGGAAGGCTGGAGCCATAACACGAGATCGAGTGTCAGTTGCATGGTTCCTGTGTGACAGTGGTGATTGGTTTTACAGTGAGCTACAAGCATCAGTCTGCCTCCTGTATCCAGTACATAGTGCTCTGTGGAACACACAAACGCTACCTAATCATAGAACCAGCTGTACATCTGGCATGATGTCTGTTTAAACAGAGCTGGGTAAAGACTAGAAACACTACTATCATGACGGGCCATACCACAAAGAGTGTTTCATCCTCACAGACTCTACTGAGAGGCAGGTCATTCCAGGGGGTCTGTGCTGCAGCTCCCTGAGCATCACCATGTCCCGTTTCCAGATCTTATAATATCAACATCATCTCTGATACAGCAAGTGCAGTGAATATATTCAAGCAATCTTTCTGCCAGTCTGAGGGTGCCCTGGTGAAAAACCTCACAGGATCTTTAAGGATCCATTACCCGGATAGCTTTCTTTCATCTCAGAAATATTGCTAAGATAAGAAATTTAATGTCACTACACGACGCGGAAAAACTAGTTCATGCTTTCGTTCCCTCCAGGTTGGATTATTGTAATGCCTTACTGTCTGGATGTTCCAATAAGTGCATAAACAAGCTCCAGTTAGTTCAAAATGCAGCAGCAAGAGTCCTTACTAGAACTAGAAAATATGACCCCATCACCCCTGTCTTATCCACACTGCATTGGCTCCCAATCACATTTCGTATTGATTATAAAATACTACTATTGACCTTTAAAGCACTAAATGGTCTCGCACCACAGTACCTGATGCTGTGCATTTTTTCAGTTTTAGCCTTTGCTTGTTCTGAGCAGTTGATAACATAGGCTAGAAACAGAACCAACCTGTCCGTTGTGATTCCTGTTTGGTCGTTATCTGACAACCCTCCGTCTTTGCTCGCCTGTTTGTTTTGGATTATACTTTCAGTTTTTCCCCCCCTTCATTCACAATCTTCACTGCCTCTGCATAATTAAACTTTATTAATTAAACTTTATTACAGGCTCGAGGCCCACAAAGAATACATTACAGTACATACATCAATAAAACAATACACCACACATTCATATACATAAAAAGCTAATGAAGGCACTCATACCAGTGTTCCCAAATCACAGACATGTACCTAACAGAGCTATGACTTGGATCTACTAATTGTGCAATAAGTTGACTTGTAGAGCGGTCCAGCCTGCTCATAAACTTAAAGGTGAGATTTCTCACCAGTGCCATGAATGTAGTTAGACCTAGTTTGCAGAACAACCCACTTGCTCTAGTACTTCTTGGTTTCTTCAGAAGAATCCTGAGACAGTCATTGTAAGCTACTTTCAGCTTGAACAAGCTCTCCTTCTTATATCTAACCCAGAGTGGAGCTGTGTAAAGTAAGTAAAGTAAGTTAGTAAGTAAAAGTAAAGTAAGTAAGCTGTGTAAGTTACTCTCCGTTCTGTTCTTACTTGTTGAACCTCAACTGCCTGTTTCCTCACTATGCGTCCTCCATATGCTGCTGTGTGATTTCCTCCACGGTTACAGTTTGCTTCACTATTCCTCCCACATCCTCCATATGCATGCTGCCCTCCACATCATCCACAGCTCTGCTTTCCCTTACACACACCAGCAATGTGGCCATATGGTACCTCTGACACTGACTACGTTTACATGCACATCCAAATCGAGCTGCTGTCGGTAATCGAGCTGAAGGTCCCAGCAGGGTGCCAGAGAAATCCAATCCTACATGCACACAACTGAAATCGGGCTATTGTGTGAGGTGCATTGTGCACCCGAGCCACAGGTGGCGCAACACGCCCCATCGTGTTGGTACACTTCCGGTTGTCGTCATGAAGAAGAGCTATTCAAGAGTGTAAACAAAGTTATCAGTTCCGTGTTCTCCATTGCGCGTTTTTCTCCCGTCCATGAATTTTAATATATTCAACTCCTTAAGCTGAATGAGCATGAACTCTGTCTCCTCATTGCTCCAGAAGTGCACGTTTCTGCTTGCCTGTGGCAGTGGGGGCGTGGTCAAGCGCCGGTCTGTGACAGGAGGGCGGAGCCAGGGAAGGTGAGTGGCAGAATCACTACACCTGACGGTAATTAACCTGTGTTTGTGTGTCTTCCCAGTAACCGCGCCCTATTTAAGGAGGCAGAGGGAGAGCAGAGGGGAGAGCTCATCCTGGGACTAGAGCACAGCGCGCGTGTGTTTTTCTCTCAAGAATAAAAGTAGGCTGTTAAACTGAAAAGTCTGACAATAAAAAGCCTATTAGTACCAGAAGCTTTGTCCTGCTGTCCTCTGTGCTCCACCCACACTTCAGAGAGCTCTACATCGCCATTTTCTCTTCTCCGTTTGTTCCTCCTGACCTCTTCTGCTGCTCGCTACTACCGTTGTCATGCCGACCGAGGCTGTTGTGTTTCCCGCTTGTGGTCTCGTCACTCGTCACTTCCGGAAGTAGCTCGACAACTAGCTCGATAGGGTATACATGCACAAAGTAGCTCGGCAGAAATCGCATAAACTAGGTCGTGTAGCTCGATTCCGAGAAATCAAGTTCGGTTCAATTTCAGCTGAATTAAGGTGTATACATGGCATTTTGAACCTCGATTTCAGTCGAGCAACGGCAGAAATTCGATTCTCTCTATGTGCATGTAAATGTAGTGACTGATAGCATCAAAGGGGAGGAGGAACACGTGCTCTTACACTGAGGCTCATACTGTATATCCAACCATCACCCTTCCTGGAAGAACTTTGTCTTTGAACTCCAGTTACACAGATGGACCATCTCCTCTTTCCCCAGTCCTGATTGCTTGCAGCTGCCCAATTCCTGTTGTTGTTCCTCCTTTAAGCATCTCCTTCAGTTCATCCAGATTTTCTCCTCGGGGGATTCCTGATATCACTCCCCAGCTCTGTTTCTCTCACCAATCACTCACTCTTCTTTCTGCTATTTCTTTCTTACACACTGTTCGCAGTTTAAACGCTTTATTTCTCTGTTCTGCACTTTAAACTGCGTCCCTTTATTACAATAAACACTCGGGTTTAAACAAGCGGAAATCAAGCCCGGGGTTTGTTCTCACTTTGTCCACTGAAAGACGGAAGTGACCACGAACAGCAAACTTTCAGTTCAGAACCGCACTTTCACACACAGCGCCGTGTTTCACCTTTCACCTTTCACCCCTCACCTGCAGCACGCGCACGCTCCAGTCCGCGAGCTCATGCTGCGTTCATGTGCTATGGGAAGATGATGGTTTCCAGTTGGGAAGTGGTGTTTACCAGTGTGTGGTGTTTACCAGCGTGTGGTGTTTACCAGTGTGTTGTATTTATCAGCGTGTTGTGTTCACATGCTTTTGTTGTTGTTGACAAAGGACGCGGACTGCTAGTTAGCAATGGTTAGTTAGCTATCGTTAGCAATAGCGTCTGCTCTGCAGAGGTAAAAACAAACCATAACACATTTTTAAAGGAAACGGATTTCTAACGTATTATATTACACTTATTAATGACGCAACATTGCATAGACACCAAAAACTACCCAGTAGTACTAGTAAAAAAACTTTAGTAGCGTACAGTGCTTACCATTCAAGTGTCTTGTACCGCTCGCCGCCATGTTGAAAAGGTTAAAGTTCATCTCATCTCGGCGACTCGTGTATCAACATTTTCTACGAGTTGCCAAGTGGAAAATACCATAAAACACCACAAGAGGGGGCCCCCGCTCATGTGTGCTTTCCATGTCGGCGTTTGGTATTTACCATAATTCCCATAGCACATGAACGCACCATTCAGCTTTTTAAAAATGTTGCTGATTAAATATTAAAATAAAGAAGTAAATGTGTTTTGGAAAATGATATTCTCTGTTTTCAGGCTATAATTTTTTCCTTAACCGCAGAACAAAAATATTTTAAATAGAATAAGCAAACAAATAAATAACTCGTGTAATATATAAAGTTTTTTTCGCATTGTTTATTGCAAATAAGGGCCACAAAAATGTATATAATTTTTCAAAATAATCTTTATTTCGTTCCATGAAATGTTCACGAGTGTCTGTGTTCCTCAAGAAAAATATTAGGGAAAAATTGTAGAAAAAATATTTTAGAAATATTATTTATATATATATATATATATATATATATATATATATATATGAAAAAATAAATTTTTAATATTAATGTCACCCTTTCATTTCGTCACAACGTCCCAAAGCCTGTTCTCTTCTCGCAGAATCTCGCGATAAGTGGACGCTTGAAACCTGCCCATGATCCTTTGCGGTTCCTCTTTCTAGCCGGCGCCTGAGAATGGGTATGTGTGCTTCCGTCCTGTCCCGCTCACAGCAATCCGCGCGCATCCGCCTGATTTAACTGTAAATTTAATTTTAACGGTATGTTGAGGTTGTTTAATAAACACAGCGCGGGGATTCCGAGCCCGTATTGTGATCGTGTGTGTGCAGTTTGCTGTATATTTTGTGATGAGAGTTTGGAGTTGTGACTCAAGATGGCGGCGCTCTGTGGGTTCACACTGCTGCTGACTGCACTGCTTATTCAGGGGTTTAAAATGAATTGGTTATTTAAATGAAATGAACTCTGCGCAGTGTGTGTAAATGTTGGTGAGGTTGAAACTTGTTTTTGGAGAAAACATTGGAAAGTGCTCGGATTGGCCTGGAGCTGATTAGCCGATTAGCTTAGCGTAGTGCGGCGCTGAGAGACTAAATCACTCCTGAGTGCTCACTAATTTCATACTTGTGTAAACTTCAGCTGTGTTTAACTTTTATATGTGATTTGCGGGTGTTTAGGGCTGAGTGTGATCCTGGATTATACAGATGGAATGTTGAGTGTAATAATGAGTTTGTGTTTAGTTTACACTGATAAACTCTTGACCTCACTGTAGTTTCTCTGTTACAGGTGTGTGTGTGTGTGTGTGTGCTGTAAGTGCAGGTCAGGGTGTTGAGTATTTCGGGCTGGTGGTGTTTAGTCTGACCCCCCACAGGACTCGAGTGTGTGTGATGAGTGCAATGCGGAGTCTGAGTAAACCCTGCTGAGACTCACCTTGGAGAACTGAACACTCGAGCGTGCGGCGCTTTGCTGCGCACTGTGCCGGGATTCCAGCACTGACTTGTCTTTCTGCCTTTATGTTTATAATAAAGGTATCTCAAGGGATAACTGGCACAAACGCCGTAAGACCGGTGGCAAGCGCAAACCCGTCCACAAGAAGAGGAAGTATGAGCTCGGACGGCCTCCATCCAACACCAAGGTACAGTGCTGAGGAACACACGCAGAGCGACATTGTGTAATGTCTATATTGTACACACTTATTACATATACATCAGTTACATTTATTCATTTTTTAAGCTCTTTCTCTTTTCTTGCATCACTAATGAGACACTAACTGCTGAAACCAAATTCCTTGTGTGCGTCAACAAACTTGGCCAATAAACACGATTCTGAAAGTTCTGCTCGGTTAAACCCAGTTCTACACTGTGGTTTGTTCAGCTCAAGTTTGCAGTCACAGATCACATGCCTTAATTCTTTAGGATTCAGTGAGTTCGGGATCAGTGTTTTACTTTTATTACCTCTTGGACTGAAGTCTGTAAAAAAAAAATTATTAAAATTTTAGTTCATCTTTAAAAAATATAAAATGATCTTGACTGTGTGCACTGTGACTAAAACTCAACACACTTTTCTGGATGTTTATCCAACTAAAATGTGACTCAGTCATTTTATGACCCATATTAACAGAACCATGTTCTGTGTGTTTCACAGTCTTTAGCTCTGTAATGCTGTGGTTCCTCTTCAGGTACCATAATCTATAAAGTAATTCACTTTCTCCACAGTTAAAGAATAAATCCACTGCAGCGTTAAAGCTCACGTACTCCTTCCTGAAGGGAAATCTGAACCGAACGTGCCCCGCTCGTGTTACTTGAACAGCAGGACGCTCTGTGTCTCTTAGTGTTCCCGAAAAACTTTCCTTAACATCAGTCATATTGTCTGACGTTGGGTGGATCTGTGTCAGACATTTTCAGACCTTGTCAGACAATTTTAGCTTTGTGTAAAATGAATGAAAACAAGCAAGAAAATCAAGGACTATTATTTATTCCACAATGTCCTATTCGACAGTGTCCTTTCCAGCACGTTGAATCGGTCAGTTACTGATATTTTTTGTATCAGTTTATCATTGAACACATCAAACCTCGTTTCTGAATTTCTCAAGCAGACGGTTGTTAGTTTCCTCATCCTGCTCATCAGAGCTCTCATAGCCTGCATCAAGATCAGAGTCATGCTCGTAACACTCATCCATCTGAGGAACGGGTTCTTCAACATCTCCATCAGAACCAGCCACAGCTTCACTTTCAACATCAACAGTATCACACATCTGAACATCTTGCTGCTGGTTCCTGCTAGTCTTGACAACACGATCAGCAGTCACAAAAATTGAGTTTTTTACCGTAATCGTAACGAAGCCAAGGGCTCCCAACTCGCCATGCCTCTTGAAAACGACGACATGGCTGCTTCCTCCCCCTTCAGAATTGACAGATGTTTTCCTTTTGAAAGCAACTTGTGGTTTGACGTGTCCAATTTTGCATTTTTTCCAAAAAACCAATGCACGCTTTTACTGGCCGCATTCAGCATGGACATTTTGACAGCGAGCAACCAAAAGAGGTAGTAAGGCGACTTTTGATTGGATAAAGGGAGCGGCCTCAATAGACAGACCAATCAGAGCCATCCATACAGTGACGAGGTAAACAAATATGGCGCGAATGCATTTGGACAGCATATCGATCGATAACGTATCTTCTCAATGAACTAAGTAGGTCGCTGTGAGAAAACTGTGCACGATTGGCATGTATTTAAGGTATGCGAAACCGCGTAAAGACATTGATGCATGGAGTATTAGAACTTTAAGTTGCAATAAATACGATGTGTGAGTTGTTTTCTCACATTAAATTCGGGCATGTTTTAGATTTGGATGTTTATATTAGTAATTACAATAGCTATCGGTCAGGTTGACTGACGTTTATGTTAATTACGTAGGACAACTGAATTTTTCATCTGTCATGACCGGTGTCCGACGATATTTCGGGAACACTGCTCGTAGACATGGGTTTGATTTAATCCAGTAAAACACTCAGCAGGACTTCCTGTTCAGGACTATGTTGTGATGCTGTCGGTAGTCTTTAAACTCGTGCTTTTGTCTCCATGGTTTACTGTATTGTGGTGGTGTGTGTCTGGTGTGCTGTCATGGTGATCAGTATGGTGTCCATGTGAGTGATGTAAACACGTCCTTAGGTCGGTCTGTATTTGACCGTTTTGGTCAAAGCTTTGGACCTTCCGATGTTAGGATCCGTCATAGTTACACTGACACATGGACACACTGATGGTGATGTGGGTGTGGTTTGTGGAACAGTTAACTTGTGTGTGTGTGTGGGTTTATTTTATTTTCTTAATTTAATTTTTTTTTTTCCCAGCTCGGCCCAAAGCGCATCCACACGGTGAGGGTTCGTGGTGGGAATAAGAAATACCGTGCACTTCGACTCGATGTGGGCAACTTCTCCTGGGGCTCCGAGTGTAAGTGTGTGTGTGAGAGAGAGAGAGAGAGAGAGAGAGAGAGAGAGATGGTAGTTCAGTTTATTCCTGCGGGTCTTTTCGATGATGACACCATGTCCAGTTCTGCTACTGACTGTGTGTGAGAGACACTTGTGTTCCAACTCTGAGAAAAGACCTGCAGGTCCGAAACTTTCCATACATCAAACACCACAGCTCAGGAACATCACGCTCGCTTGAGGTGAGCAGCCATGTTAGTCACATGGGCTCGAATTAAAAAAAAAACAGCTCGGTGGATCAGAAACACAATCTCAACGCTACTGTCAGAACTTTAAGTTCTTGTGGGGAGAGATGCAGATAAAGCATAAACATTTAGATGTAATTTCTCACTGATGAGTTGGAGTGTTTTTCACTAGCTGAGGGTTTGGCCCTGAAGTTATTGCTCTATTCCGCCCTCTAGTGGAATCACAGACTGACTATCTCAAGTTCCACAGGGTGAATGTTTTAGGGAGATTCTCGATTGGTTTTAAGGCCAGACTCAAAGCTTTATCAGTAATGGAAGCGATTTGTTAATGGAAATTTAATGAAGTAATCCTTTTTAATCCTTTTTAACTGTAGTGTTTTATCCTGACTTGTAGGACGCTGAGCTGTTTGAGATGAATTACACTAGTTCATGTTCAGTGTCTTCAGTGTGGCACTTAACAGCTGCTCTGCTGTGTGTGTGAGGCCAGTGTTTGAGTAAGTAGTGTTCAGAGCACTGTGTGTAGAGGTTAATGTAATCGTGTGTGGAATGTGGTGTGTTGATGGTTTCAGGCTGCACCCGTAAGACCAGGGTCATTGATGTGGTCTACAACGCCTCCAATAACGAGCTGGTCAGGACCAAAACCCTGGTGAAGAACTGTGTGATCCTGGTGGACAGTGCCCCCTTCAGGCAGTGGTATGAATCTCACTACGCCCTGCCTCTGGGACGCAAGAAGGGCGCCAAACTGGTACGTGTTCACTTGAACCACACAGCTGTTTATTCTGTACATCAGTATCAGAAGTGTTTAAGTTTATTTGTATATTAAATATACGATTAGCTTGAACATTAAACAGTGTTGTTTCATACTGAGGCATGATTTCTGAGCGGTGCTGCCCTCTAGTGACAGAACACATGATTTAATCTACATTAAGTACACAATCTGCTGCATGTGAATAACACGGGGATGAGTGTTGTTTTGGGGATTAGTCAGGCTGTAGACGAGTGTGTGAGGTTGGTGTGGAGTGTTAAATGGTCTTTCTGTGATGAGATTGTTGTCCAGTTCTGCTCCTGAGTGACTGATGCAGTCGAACACTCTGAGAAAGACTGAAGTGGGAAGGCTCTCAGATATAAGAACCTCTTTAGAACTGTCTAACATGAGCAAGAACCTAAACATCTGGTTCTACAGAGATTAAACGTTGCAGTCAGACTTTTTAACACGACTCCTAGTGTTTGAGTCACTGATTTGAGCAGAATGATGCATTAGATGACGTGAGTATGTTGTGCTGTGTCCTGTTAGACCCCTGAAGAGGAGGACATTCTGAACAAGAAGAGGTCGAAGAAGGTGCAGAAGAAGTTTGACAAGCGCAGAAAGAACAGCAAGATCAGTCCTCTGTTGGACGAGCAGTTCCAGCAGGGCAAGCTGCTTGGTGAGACTTGACTCAATCCCACACGGTTTTATTTCCTGTAATTCAGCACTCGTGATGAAACTTCCAGTTCTGCTACTGACACCAGTGACGAACTCTTGCCACTCTCTGATTGTAAACATTCTGCAGAAAGTAAAATCTACACCAGTTCTGTATGGAGGTATCATGACCCGGCTCTTCTTTTCCCCTCTGTGTGTTTTCCCAGCATGCATTTCTTCCAGACCGGGACAGTGTGGGAGAGCTGATGGCTACATTCTCGAGGGAAAGGAACTGGAGTTCTACCTGAGGAAGATAAAGGCCAAGAAAGGCAAATAAATGTATAGCTCTGTTTGATACGACCGCCATTAAACTGAAACCCACCCTCAGTCCTGTTTACGTCTGATTTTTAAAAAAATAAAATTCTCATTAGGCTGGGGAAAAAACCCCCAGAAAATACTCTGCAGACTGGGAGATGTGGTGACGCAGAGTCTGCAGGTATGTGTGGAATTCCCTCCCAGCTGGTCTCTTGTATAAGTGATTGCGGAGATCAGAACTGATTGGATTTCACACACGTGGCTGAGATATCAAACGTTCTAAAAGAGCAGTCAGTAAAAATCTGAGGTGGACAAAACCCAACTTCATTACTTAAGTACAGATCCTACTGGTTAAATGTTACTCCGATACAAGTGAAACTTAAGTTAAAGTACTGAAGTATTTGCTTTTAAAAATAAAGTATTAAGTACATTTTTCTGTCAACGCATCGCTGTATTATTGCCACAACACTTACAAAACCTAACGCTGGTTACCAAGGACAGAAATGTAAATTCGCAAAATGAACGCATGCTGTGCATCATGGTGGTTTAATGTTAAGCTAGCTAGTTAGTGAAACTCCACCTGACATGCTAGCAAACACTTTTCAAACTTGAAATCATACTGGATAGCTAACGCTACTAGATAGATTTCTACGTTCTGTTTATTTGGCAAGATGATGCTAAAACATTTCTGAAAGGACTTCAGATGAGTTAACATTATTCATGTTAGCGTAACTCCATTTTTACATGCTGTGTCCAAGTTAACTAGCCATGTGTTGGCGTTAGTCGTGGACAAGGCGATGGCAACTTGGAGGGCAAATCCATAGAAAGTCATTTGACTGACCGGACTGCACAGCTACTGCAATGTTATTGCTAGCTCTTAAAGCACAGACAACTTCACTGCAAGCTTTCTCTTGGAATAAAACGTTTACAGACCTCAATATGTTTCTGCAGGTCAGACAGCAAGTGTTTGTAGGCTGTGATGTGACTCGTTTTCAGCAAAGGTTTAAAACGAAATGACTCTTTAATCCTTCCAGAAAACTGAAACATGGCTTCTGGGTAAAGCCACTGGTGTGTGTGTGTGTGTGTGTGTGTGTTCTCCAGAAGAACCACCACCTTCCATTCTGCTATCAACTGATCATGTTAAATAATGCTGTGGAGAAATCACTGAGCTTGATTTTATCCAGTCTGTGGACATGATGTGACCCGAGTGATTACTGATGGGCTCTCAGTATCCCCTGTGGAAAAACAATCACATTTTAGAAAATGCAATGGAGTGAAAAGTACAATATTTGTGTTTCAAATGTGAAGTTAGTCATAAGTTTCCAAAAAATACTCAAAGTACAGATACTCAGTGTACTTAAGTACAGTACACAAGTAAATGTACTTCGTTATTGTCCACCTCTGGTAAAAATGTAGCTGAACCAAGTGAGAGAAATCTAGTGAGTGACGTGTGCAATCGGTGAACTCCACCGTTTTGAATCTGAAATGGATCCTTTTGGCTTTAGTGGATCCATCCTGGGACTGTTCCAGCTCCAAAGCTCTGTCTCTCTAAAACATCTTCAGTGTTGATGTTTCATGAATGAAGCTGGCTGTATCAGTCTCAAGGTTCTTTTCTCCATGGAAACAATGTTCATACTCCTGTCTGTTTATTTCTATTCTTTTTTTTTTTTACCCCCCAGACAAAACACTTTAGTGAGGGAAGAAATCATCAGAACAGAATCCTGACTTCTCAATCTGTTTCTCCATTAATATAGATAACTGGTGGATAAACGTTTCTGTGATTATTGAGGTAATGATCACCATAAAGAAGCGAAATCATTTTATCTTGGAATAAAGCAAGTAAATAGAACAACTTCTGGGTTGTATACAGCAGTTGGAGCAGCAACTCTCCATAAACACCAACAGAATTGCTCTGAGTGCGGGCTGAAATCTTCGTGCAGTGATTACCAGCAGAATAAATGAAGATATCTTTAAGAACGTGTGGAAAAGGCAGGATGTCTTTTAGCTCATAAGCTTTAAAACTTAATCTTATATTGGGATAATTTAGAGAATAAACACCTTTTCCCAGCAGATAAACTGGATTACACTTTTACGGAAGAGCAGAGATTGGGTAATTAACAATTCTTCACTGAAGGTGAAATGAAATATCGGGAAATTACACCACACTTTTTCCACGGAATAAAAATGTTCTATTCCCTTCTAGCAAGTTTCACTCATTTGGTTTGATAGCATGTGATATTGTTAGCATATCGCTTATCCTACGTGTATTACATCACTCTACCCAATGGAGAATGAGTGTTGAATATGGGTTACGATATTGCATGGTTGTCAAGACATGACGTCACACATCGGAGTTGATGCAAATATTCAATGAGTTTTCTGCTATGGATGCGCAGAACCATTTCTGTGTTCACCAGGAAACAAAGACGCGCTGAACACCCGAAAGGCTCCCAAAACTCCATGAGAGATTTTTCACGCATATTTACAAGAGAAAAACTGACCAATAGACATCGAAAAACTAGAAGAGAGACACATCGGAGATGTAAAACTTCTGCACTAGCAAGTGACTGAGACAATTTGTAAACAAACATGGCCACCAGGTTTGCTTTGTTAAATACGGAAGATTTTGAGAGAATTTTGAAAGAGAAAGATGCGCTGAACACCCGAAAGGAATGTGTATATAATAATAAATAATAATTAAAGCCGCTAGCGGCCTTGACAGGCCCTCGCACGTGTGTTTCCGCCACCCAACAAAACAGTCACATGCCATATATTCATCAAATGTTCAAAGGTGATGTGCATGTTGCAAATGCCATGACTGCTTGACGGATGAGAGATAGACAAAGACTGTGTGTGTGTTTCTGTGGTGTGAAAATGTACATTTATATATGTACAAAACTATACATGT
Organism: Neoarius graeffei; assembly: GCF_027579695.1. Taxonomy (NCBI): domain Eukaryota; kingdom Metazoa; phylum Chordata; class Actinopteri; order Siluriformes; family Ariidae; genus Neoarius; species Neoarius graeffei. The sequence continues at coordinate 70,790,166 of NC_083585.1, forward strand.
GTCTCCTCCTTATCTCTGTCTCACGCTGTAATCTTATGTCATCTTAGCTTTCCTGTGTCTGCAGTGTCTGTGTGTGTACATGCAGAGTTTTCATATGTCTGCAACAAAATGCACAATGATGGCAGGTCACTAATATATAGATTGAGGCACTGCCTAAAAGCGGAGCTCCCATCTGTTTCTGGGTTGTAGAATTTTCTTATATCCTAGCCAGTCTCTTTTGTTTTATTTACTGGCTAGCACTGGCCACGAGGCGGTGTGTATGACTGGTAATTACTAACACTGGCCACTAGGCGGTGTGTGTGACTGGTAATTACTAACACTGACCACTAGGCAGTGTGTATGACTGGTAATTACTAACACTGGCCACGAGGCGGTGTGTGTGTGACTGGTAATGACTAACACTGGCCACTAGGCGGTGTGTGTGTGACTGGTAATTACTAACACTGGCCACTAGGCAGTGTGTGTGACTGGTAATTACTAACACTGGCCACTAGGTGGTGTGTGTGTGACTGGTAATTACTAACACTGGCCACTAGGCGGTGTGTGTGTGACTGGTAATTACTAACACTAGCCACTAGGTGGTGTGTGTGACTGGTAATTACTAACACTGGCCACTAGGCGGTGTGTATAACTGGTAATTACTAACACTGGCCACTAGGTGGTGTGTGTGACTGGTAATTACTAACACTGGCCACTAGGCGGTGTGTATGACTGGTGATTACTAACACTGGCCACTAGGTGGTGTGTATGACTGATTACTAACACTGGCCACTAGGCGGTGTGTATGACTGGTAATTACTAACACTGGCCACTAGGTAGTGTGTATGACTGGTAATTACTAACACTGGCCACTAGGCGGTGTGTGTGACTGGTGATTACTAACACTGGCCACTAGGTGGTGCGTATGACTGGTAATTACTAACACTGGCCACTAGGCGGTGTGTGTGACTGGTAATTACTAACACTGGCCACTAGGCGGTGTGTATGACTAGTAATTACTAACACTGGCCACTAGGCAGTGTGTATGACTGGTAATTACTAACACTGGCCACTAGGTGGTGTGTGACTGGTAATTACTAACATTGGCCACTAGGCGGTGTGTATGACTGGTAATTACTAACACTGGCCACGAGGCGGTGTGTGTGTGACTGGTAATTACTAACACTGGCCACTAGGTGGTGTGTGTGACTGGTAATTACTAACACTGGCCACTAGGCGGTGTGTATGACTGGTAATTACTAACACTGGCCACTAGGCGGTGTGTACGACTGGTAATTACTAACACTGGCCACTAGGCAGTGTGTATGACTGGTGATTACTAACACTGGCCACTAGGCGGTGTGTATGACTGGTCATTATTAACACTGGCCACTAGGCGGTGTGTATGACTGGTGATTACTAACACTGGCCACTAGGTGGTGCGTATGATTGATTACTAACACTGGCCACTAGGTGGTGTGTGTGACTGGTAATTACTAACACTGGCCACTAGGCGGTGTGTATGACTGGTAATTACTAACACTGGCCACTAGGCGGTGTGTATGACTGGTAATTACTAACACTGGCCACTAGGTGGTGCGTATGATTGATTACTAACACTGGCCACTAGGCGGTGTGTATGACTGGTAATTACTAACACTGGCCACTAGGCGGTGTGTATGACTGGTGATTACTAACACTGGCCACTAAGCGGTGTGTATGACTGGTCATTATTAACACTGGCCACTAGGCGGTGTGTATGACTGGTGATTACTAACACTGGCCACGAGGCGGTGTGTGTGTGACTGGTAATTACTAACACTGGCCACTAGGTGGTGTGTGTGACTGGTAATTACTAACACTGGCCACTAGGCGGTGTGTATGACTGGTAATTACTAACACTGGCCACTAGGCGGTGTGTACGACTGGTAATTACTAACACTGGCCACTAGGCAGTGTGTATGACTGGTGATTACTAACACTGGCCACTAGGCGGTGTGTATGACTGGTCATTATTAACACTGGCCACTAGGCGGTGTGTATGACTGGTGATTACTAACACTGGCCACTAGGTGGTGCGTATGATTGATTACTAACACTGGCCACTAGGTGGTGTGTGTGACTGGTAATTACTAACACTGGCCACTAGGCGGTGTGTATGACTGGTAATTACTAACACTGGCCACTAGGTGGTGTGTGTGACTGGTAATTACTAACACTGGCCACTAGGCGGTGTGTATGACTGGTGATTACTAACACTGGCCACTAAGCGGTGTGTATGACTGGTCATTATTAACACTGGCCACTAGGCGGTGTGTATGACTGGTGATTACTAACACTGGCCACTAGGTGGTGCGTATGACTGATTACTAACACTGGCCACTAGGCGGTGTGTATGACTGGTAATTACTAACACTGGCCACTAGGTGGTGTGTGTGACTAGTAATTATGAACACTGGCCACTAGGCGGTGTGTACGACTGGTAATTACTAACACTGGCCACTAGGTGGTGTATGACTGGTAAATACTAACACTGGCCACTAGGTGGTGTGTGTGACTGGTAATTACTAACACTGGCCACTAGGCGGTGTGTATGACTGGTAATTACTAACACTGGCCACGAGGCGGTGTGTGTGTGACTGGTAATTACTAACACTGGCCACTAGGCGGTGTGTATGACTGGTAATTACTAACACTGGCCACTAGGCGGTGTGTACGACTGGTAATTACTAACACTGGCCACTAGGCGGTGTGTATGACTGGTGATTACTAACACTGGCCACTAGGCGGTGTGTATGACTGGTCATTATTAACACTGGCCACTAGGCGGTGTGTATGACTGGTGATTACTAACACTGGCCACTAGGCGGTGTGTATGACTGGTGATTACTAACACTGGCCACTAGGTGGTGCGTATGACTGATTACTAACACTGGCCACTAGATGGTGTGTGTGACTGGTAATTACTAACACTGACCACTAGGCGGTGTGTATGACTGTAATTACTAACACTGGCCACTAGGTGGTGTGTGTGTGACTGGTAATTACTAACACTGGCCACGAGGCGGTGTGTGTGTGACTGGTAATTACTAACACTGGCCACTAGGCGGTGTGTATGACTGGTAATTACTAACACTGACCACTAGGTGGTGTGTGTGACTGGTAATTACTAACACTGGCCACTAGGTGGTGTGACTGGTAATTACTAACACTGGCCACTAGGTGGTGTGACTGGTAATTACTAACACTGGCCACTAGGTGGTGTGTGACTGGTAATTACTAACACTGGCCACGAGGCGGTGTGTGTGTGACTGGTAATTACTAACACTGGCCACTAGGCGGTGTGTATGACTGGTAATTACCAACACTGGCCACTAGGCGGTGTATATGACTGGTAATTACTAACACTGGCCACTAGGCGGTGTGTATGACTGGTAATTACTAACACTGGCCACTAGGCGGTGTATATGACTGGTAATTACTAACACTGGCCACGAGGCGGTGTGTGTATGACTGGTAATTACTAACACTGGCCACTAGGCGGGGTGTATGACTGGTAATTACTAACACTGGCCACTAGGCGGTGTGTATGACTGGTAATTACTAACACTGGCCACTAGGCGGTGCGTATGACTGGTAATTACTAACACTGGCCACGAGGCGGTGTGTGTATGACTGGTAATTACTAACACTGGCCACTAGGCGGTGTGTATGACTGGTAATTACTAACACTGGCCACTAGGCGGTGTATATGACTGGTAATTACTAACACTGGCCACGAGGCGGTGTGTGTATGACTGGTAATTACTAACACTGGCCACTAGGCGGTGTGTATGACTGGTAATTACTAACACTGGCCACTAGGCGGTGCGTATGACTGGTGATTACTAACACTGGCCACTAGGCGGTGTGTTAGTATCAGAATCATATTACAAGATATCAAGTTCAACATTCAGCAATATCTTGGCATCACTGTTTGCCAAGTTTGACATGAATTTGATGAACCATCTAGGAGGAGTACGTTAGAAATCTCTAGCATCAACAACGCTTTTTCTGAGGTCCTCAGAAATCTCCTTTGTTCGTGCCATGATACACTTCCACAAACGTGTTGTGAAGCTCAGACTTTGATAGATCCCTGTTCTTTAAATAAAACAGGGTGCCCACTCACACCTGACTGTCATCCCATTGATTGAAAACACCTGACTCTAATTTCACCTCCAAATTAACTGCTAATCCTAGAGGTTCACATACTTTTGCCACTCACAGATATGTAATATTGGATCATTTTCCTCAATAAATAAATGACCAAGTCTAATATTTTTGTCTCATTTGTTTAACTGGGTTCTCTTTATCTACTTTTAGGACTTGTGTGAAAATCTGATGATGTTTTAGGTCATATTTATGCAGAAATATAGAAAATTCTAAAGGGTTCACAAACTTTCAAGCACCACTTTATGTTCTACACTCTAACCAAGGGGAAATGCGTGACAGAAGCAAACCTGACGCACATGTTCTGGTCCTGTTTGAAGTGAAAGGGATTCTGATCATCTTTATCCACAATCTTCAATCAAGTGTCCGAGTTCGACATACAGCCAAGCTGAAACAGTTATTACTGGAGTGTTGTTCAATAATACAGCAATAAAACACAGCTTTAACCCAAAGCCATCAGCACGCATCAGTGACCTGAGGGAAAGATAAACCCAAATAAATCTCTAACTGTTTGGAATCTGCTGATACTGATATGCGCAATAATAATAATAATAATAATAAATGAGTTAGTAGATGTTTTCATGTTTACTCATCATCATCAGTGAGTGCTGTAGAACGTGACTGAAACTGAAAGACAGGTCACTCTGTGATCAGCGTGAAACATCTAGTTATTTTTACGCTGCTCCTTTACCTCAGGTCTCGACAGGTTTGTCCAAGCACTGGCTGCTGTTCTTGCAGGTGTCCTGCTTGGCCTCCTCCTGGTTCTGGTGCTCACTCGGAATCCAAACGGGCTGAACCAGGATGAAGAGCTAATTCACTACGACGTGCTTCATTTCCTCACACAGCTCTTCCTTCTCCTTGAGCTGATGTTCTTTCTCCAGAACCTCCTTGCATTTGGCTAACAGGCGCCGCTGAAGACGTTGGTTCTTCTGGATCAGCTCGAAGTTACTCGGGTCACTCATCTTCTTTCTTCTCCAACGATGAATGTTAATGGGATTTTCGAGTAGTTTCTGCAAGCGTTTACATTTTGCTTGCTCCCGAAACAGGTCCTTCTGCATATGGCCGATCTGCTGCTTGAGGAACTCCACACTGGACACGGAATTGCTGAGGGCTAACTTCTCACTCCTCAGTTTCTTGATCTCCTGCTTGAGCAAGTGGATTTCCTGCACCCTTTGGTCATAATGGTCCCTTCCTTTGTTCAGGATAGACTCCTGAACCCTGTTCTTCTCAGAAAGCTGTTCTAGTTCTTCGTCCTGCTGCGCCAGCTGACTCCTGAGAGTGTCCCGCTCGCTGATGACCTGGTTCAGTTCTCTCTGCTGCACCGCTTTCTCGGCTTCAGCATCTGCTATTTTTTTCAGCAAGTTTTGTAGTTTGAGCTTCTGATTGTCCAGACAGTGCATGGTCTTTTGGGTCTCCTGCTTCATCTTCTGAAGCTCAGCCTTAAGAACCTCCTTTTGTTTCTCTTTTTGCTGGAGCTCTGCGTGCTCTTTGGCCAGTGCTGCCTCTTTGCTTTGGATTTCCTGTAAGAGCTCACGGTTCTTTTGGTTCATGGAGTGCATCTTGCGCTGCAAATCTTTGAGGTCATTCTGAGCATCAAGCAGACTCTTGGAGTAATTGTTGCGTTCAACCCTGATTTCCCTGTTGAGTTGTTCTTGCTGCTTGAGCTTCATGCCTGCCTCAGCGATCTTCTTCTTGTAATCAATCATCTCCCGCTCTTGCACTTTACGTTCCTCCATATTCAGTAAGACCTTGTGTGTGAGGTTGTTGGTTTCTTTGTTGCACCGGTCCTGCTCCTTTTCCATCTGAAGGATCATTTTGCCCTTCTTCTGTAGCTCATCTTGGGATTTGAGAATTTCCTGCTCCAACGCCATGTTCTTAAACTCATGATTCTTCACCAAGTTTATTTGCTCCTCCGTTTCCATTGCTTTCTTGAGCAAATCCCGACTGAGCACTTCTTTCTCATGCATCAGTTTGGTTATTGTCATCTTGTCACTCTCGGTTTGTTTTTGTGTCATCTCCCTTTCTTTCTTCATGCATGTGACCTGGTGCTTCAGTGCATCTCTCTGCCCTTCCACCTGCCGTTTCTGTTCCTTGGTCTGACAGACCAACTTCTTCATCTTGGCCTGTTTTGCCAGCTCCTGCTTCATCTTACTATTCTCCTTTTTCTCCACCATCAGTTCAGAGGCATTTTGTTCATTTTCCTTGGTGAGCTTCTTTATGCTGAATAATTTCTTTTCGATGTCATTCTGGAGTTGAGTGTTGCGCACCTTCATCTCCTCCAGCTTATTCGAGACTTTCTCATTCAGAATCTTTTGCTTCAGGAGCTCCTCCGTCACCTTGTCCTTCTCTTCAGTGACACCCTGACATTGTGTGACCAGCATCTCTTTTTCCATCTGCTTGGTTTCAAGGTCTGCTTGAACCTGTTTCAAGGATTCCTCCAGCTTCTCCTTCTCGAGGGTCTGCTTCGAGAACACCTCCTGATGCACTCGGGCATCCTTTTGCAACTGTAGAATGGTTTCCTGGGCCATCATGTTGTCCTCCTCAGTCTCTTGTTGCTTGGTCGTGATGTTTACTAAATCTTCTTGGAGAATCGACAGCTGAGTCTGCAGTTTTTTTATTTCGGCCTCTAACTGCATCTTGTCTTTCAGGATGCAGTCCACAGTCTGCCCTTCTTCTAGTGATAAAAGACCTGAACGCTCCACGAGTTCATTAACTTTGTTGAGTTCCCGCTGCATTGTCTTAATCGTGTCAAAAGCAGTCTTCTTCTTTTCATTGGCTACCTCCACCTTTACATAAGTCATCTCGACTTCCTTTCGGAGTTTTATAATGGTGATCTGGTCTTCGTGAGACTGCCTGAGGGCCGCCTCCACTTTCACAGAGTTGGACTTCATCTCTGCGTTCAGCTTTTGGCATTTTGTAATCAGCTTCTTCTCGTTCTCCTGTGACTTCTTCAAGGCGAGGATGAGCTTGTCGTATTCCACACTGAACTTGGCCAGAGTCTTCTTTCCTTTCACTTCTATCAGCGCCTCCTGGAACTCTGCCTCCAGTTCTTCATATGTCTTCCTGTCCGCTGCTGGCGGCGGCGGCGGCTCTTCCTTTTCCATCGTGCTCATTTTCACTCTCTGTTCTGAAAGTCAGACGCGTCTCTCAGACAAGAGCTTTATCACAGTTTCAGACACAGTAACGCTGTCAGTCTTTTCCTGCAGTAATGTTTATAAAGCGCTTTCCTCCTCCTCAGCTGGGTTGAGGTTAAGAATGTAAGTCACCGCTGTTGTCTTTACGCTACAGTCTGTCCAGCTGCTGCTCGCTTCACCTGCACTGCTGGGAAAGGTGTGCAAAGCTTCGGCTGAACACGCCCATTATTGCGTCTCCACGTTCTCACCGTTATGACGTCACCCCCTTCGGATGGGCGCTCTTTCCGCGCATGCGCAGAATACTGATGGCCCGCGGGGGCTCGCTAATGCTAATGCTAACGCTAATGCTAACGCTGGTAAAGCGCGCTGGGAGGCGCAGAGCCAGACTCGGAGTTTCTCTGGGTTGGAAATATCGACTGTTTGGTTTCCATAAAAGCAAAAAAACCAGAAAGAGTTATGAATAATAAATCTGTTGATCATTTGTGGAAAATATCATATTCAGATTTAGTCGTTCAAAGCCTTCATTACAGCCTTCAAACAGGAAACCGAACAGATAAACATCATCTCTGACTCTAACGACAAGAAAGCTGCTAAAACTTTTCAACTGTGCTCATTATTTAAAGTCTTTATTTGAAAACTCCCCCTGGCTCACCGAGAGAGAGAGAGAGAGAGAGAGAGAGAGTGTGTGTGTGTGTGTGTGTGTGAGAGAGAGAGAGTGTGTGTGTGTGTGTGTGAGAGAGAGAGAGAGAGAGTGTGTGTGTGTGTGTGTGTGTGTGAGAGAGAGAGAGAGTGTGTGTGTGTGTGTGTGAGAGAGAGAGAGAGAGAGTGTGTGTGTGTTAATAACTGTATTTGTATTTTGTTGCTATATTGTCAATAAAGACTTAAATAATAATAATAATAATAATAATAATAATAATAATAATACAGCCATGATGTGTTTGAGGTGAAGTTGTAACTTGTAATTTTATTATTTTTATGTACTGTATTATTGCCAAATAAATCAAACCAAATAAAAAATTCCCTGAATATAACCTGAAAAATAACACAAAACCGCCTTCTCCATGCAATTATTATTTTTTAAAATGATATTAAATAAGGGCGGCACGGTGGTGTAGTGGTTAGCGCTGTCGCCTCACAGCAAGAAGGTCCGGGTTCGAGCCCCGGGGCCGGCGAGGGCCTCTCTGTGTGGAGTTTGCATGTTCTCCCCGTGTCCGCGTGGGTTTCCTCCGGGTGCTCCGGTTTCCCCCACAGTCCAAAGACATGCAGGTTAGGTTAACTGGTGACTCTAAATTGAGCGTAGGTGTGAATGTGAGTGTGAATGGTTGTCTGTGTCTATGTGTCAGCCCTGTGATGACCTGGCGACTTGTCCAGGGTGAACCCCGCCTTTCGCCCGTAGTCAGCTGGGATAGGATCCAGCTTGCCTGCGACCCTGTAGAAGGATAAAGCGGCTACAGATAATGAGATGAGATGTTAAATAATTCTCTGAAGTCTAATAAAGTTTGTTAGCAGCTCTGGTTTGGTCATATAATTTCACAAGTTTATATTTTAATTGTCAGTGTGTTCAGGAAAATCCTGGGACAGCTCGAGCTGATGAACCAATCGGATTGTAGTTTTGAACATCATTGAAAATATTTGATTTGATTTATTCATTATTAAAATGACATTGTATAAGAATGGTACAATAGCATAATAATAAATGGATAACATGATAAAGTGCAAGCATTTATTTCCATTGTTGCCCAAGAGGAGTTACATGATCAACATGGGAACAAAAGTTAGAGTATACAATAACAAGCGGGGTTAAAAATTATATAGTCAAAAAATAAAAATAAACAAGGTCATGGTGTGATTCAGTTTGACTGAATAAAGTGCTTCCTGTCATTATTTCTCTGAGTCATGTCTCTCGTCATTTCATATCTGATGTGTGTTTCATCTGATGATCCCATTTGGGAAAGATATCATTTATTCATGGAGTGGGAACACTGACAGAAGGAAAAAAAATGCAGGAGTTGCTTTTGCCATTCAGCTCTTCGCATTACCTTTTGTTCACATTGAGTATTGATTGATTGAAGTGTTTATTTCGAATATGAAAACCAAAATAATAAAAAGAAAAATAAAACAAAACATTTAAGCATAATACATAGAAATACATATTTGAAAAGGAGTGAGAAGTATAACTTATAAACTCCCACCCCTTCTCCTTAAATAATGAATAACAATAACAAGCTTCCTTGCTACCTGTCTAGATAAAATAAATAAAATGTATTTCTGACTTTGTATTTAGAAAAACCTAAATGTAATTTACATATATCACCCAAAACAGAGGCGCGGTAAGAGAGGTGGGCTACATGCTAGGCTAAAGGCTAGAGCTACAAGACCACCGCTACCTAATCTTCTGCTAGCTAACGTTCGCTCGCTCGAGAATAAGATGGATGAGCTGAGAACCAGGATAACATCTCAACGTGAGATCAGAGAGTGTTGTGCCCTGATTTTTACAGAAACCTGGACTACTGCAAGCCTGCCAGACCCGGCCATTGAACTACAGACCCACTCCATGCACCGCGGAGACCACACTGCTTCCGGTAAAAACAAAGGTGGCGGTGTGTGTGTTTATGTTAACAACAGATGGTGTACAGACGTACACGTGGTTGAAAAACACTGTTGTGCGGGCATTGAAGTGCTGATGGTGAAGTGCAGACCCTTTTATCTACCGAGGGAGTTCAGTGCTGTGTTTATGCTGGCTGTTTGCATCCCGCTGTGGGCCGACCGCACTACAGCGCTAGGACTACTACATGACATCATCAGCAAATACGAGACCACACACCCAGATGCCGTGTTCATCGTGGCTGGGGATTTTAATCATTGCAACCTCAGGACTGTGCTACCAAAGTACCATCAACACGTGAGCTTTCCGACAAGGGACAACAACATCCTGGACCATGTCTATAGAGATCTTGCAGTCACGTGACCGGAAAGTACACAACCGCCATCGTGTCAGTCAAAAACACCGCTGAATACTGCTGCACTCGTGTACAGAATGGATCAATTTCAACCGACGGACTACACGGCTCATTTTTCTAATGAACAGATAACTAGATATATGTCTAAAATAAACGATCTACAGATTTGTGACCCTTATGGCTTTCCGGACGGAGTTTTCACGACCAGATTTTGAACTGCCAGCGGAATACCCGGACGTGTATGATTACCTCATCAACTTTCCCTCGCTGTTCAGTGGTGAAGCACTGTGTGCTTATAAATCTCTGGACAGTTATCTCTACAGAAATTCAGGATTTGTCAGCGACTCAGATGTGGCATCTTGTAAACAAGAAAATGATCCTCACTGGATGGGTAAGTCACTTAAGTATTGAGTATAGCACTGACCAGCCGATTATAGAATAAGGTAATTCCAAATCGTCCGTGTTGTTTACATGGATCTGGCGTTGGAGAGGTAGAGGCTTGGCAGTGGAGATTTGAGTGGCTGTTTTCTGAGCTTAGTCAACAGGCCGGCTCTGCCTGTAGCCTCGCTTTTGCTTCGGCTCCCGGCGCTGCCTCCTTCGCTTTGCTTCCGATAACAATCCACGGAGACCCCGCTGGTCTCGCAATCTGGTCTCGTCCGGAATGTGTTTTTTTTTTCTCGTCCGGAATGTTGTGCATGCGATGGAAATCGCTACAAACCGTCATTTTCTGCTGGAAACCAATGTCCAGTAAGTCCATACGGTTGTAGTGGATATTGAAGTCTGGTACAGACGAACAACACGCAAAAATACACACAAAAAACATAAAAACCGTGCACAGGTAGGGAGAACTTGTAGCCACAGCCGTTGTAGTAGAATTGTATATAGTAGGGTTTTCCAGAAGAAAAGGTAGAAGTAAAAGCAGAAGTAGAACCAGAAGTAGAAGTAGAAGGCGGAATATGGCGTTTGACCTACAAGATGGCGTCTGTCACAATCTGGATCGGCTGTGACGTCACATGCAAGATCTCTATAGCAACGTGAGGAATGGCTACAAGGCTGTGCCCCGCCCCCACTTTGGACAGTCTGACCACATCTCTGTGTTCCTCTACCCAGCTTACGAGGCCCTTCTCAAACAAGCCCCCCCAGTGAGTAAAACTGTTAAAGTCTGGAATGAAGAGACTGATCTAGTGCTCCAGGACTGCTTCAGTTCTACAAATTGGGATGTGTTTAAGACTGCTGCTTTGAGAGAAGACTGTTCTGTGTATTTAGAGGAATATGCATCTGTGGTCACCAGCTACATCAGTACATGTATTAATGACATTGTCCCCACCAAGCGCTGCAAAATATATCCAAACCAAAAACCTTGGATTAACAGTGAAGTACGCTCCATGCTATATGCACGCTCCACCGCTTTTGCCTCTGGCGACACAGATGGATATAAAAAGGCCAGATATGACCTACGCAGATCCATCAGGGAAGCCAAGAGGCAGTACAGACTGAAGCTGGAAGGTTATTACAACACCTCAGACTCCAGATGCATGTGGCAGGGCCTGCAACATATCACCAATTTCCAGTAGAAGAACAGCAGGGTCACAGCCAACCACAACACATCACCAGATGAGCTGAACGAGTTCTATGCTCGCTTCGACACCCTCAACACCAACCAATGCAGAGGGATTCTACCAACTGAGGCAGCACAGAGCTCTTCCCCTATTGTGACCATAACCGAGGTGAGCAAGGTCTTCAGGAGGACTAACCCCCAAAAGGCAGCCGGCCCTAACAACATCCCCGGCCGTGCTTTGAGGGCCTGCTCCACACAGTTAGCAGAGGTCTTCACAGACATTTTCAACCTGTCCCTCTCCATGTCTTCTGTGCCCACATGCTTCAAGACAACAACCATAGTGCCCCTCCCAAAGAAAAACAATATAACATGCCTGAATGACTATCGCCCAATTGCACTCACTTCAGTTGTAATGAAGTGTTTTGAGAGGATAGTCATGTCACACATCAAAAAGGACATCCCAGACACAATAGACCCCCTTCAATTCGCATATCGTCAGAACCGTTCAACTGACGATGCCGTCAATGCAGCCATCCACACAGCCCTGTCACACCTGGAACACCTATGTTCGAATGCTGTTTGTGGACTACAGTTCAGCCTTCAACACCGTCATCCCCAGCAGACTGACAGAGAAGCTCTCCACCCTTGGACTGCCATCCTCCCTCTGCTGCTGGGTCCTGGACTTTCTCACAAACAGACCCCAGGCTGTCAGAGTTGGGAACAGAACATCCAGCACCAAGACAGTGAGCACAGGGACCCCCCAAGGCTGTGTGCTCAGTCCACTCCTGTACACCCTCTTCACCTACAACTGCACCCCCCACCCAGAGCAACACTGCCATCATCAAGTTTGCTGACAACACCACTGTCATTGGGCTGATCACCGGAGGAGATGAGTGCGCCTACAGGGAGGAGGTGGCTCAGCTGGTCTCTTGATGCCAGGAAAATAACCTCTCCTTGAATGCTGAGAAGACCAAGGAGATGATTATTGACCCGAGGAAGAGGAAGAGAGACCAGCACGCCTCGCTGCACATCGACGGGACACAGGTGGAGAGGGTGAAAACATTTAAATTCCTAGGAACTCACATCAGTGAGGATCTCACCTGGACACACAACACACAGCAGACCATCAAGAAGGCTCAACAGAGACTCTTCTTCCTGAGGAAGCTGAGGAAATTTGGACTGTCCACCAAACTCCTCAGCAACTTCTACAGATGCACAGTGGAGAGCGTCCTGACAAATTCCATCACTGTGTGGTACGGGAACTGCACAACTCAGGACAGAAAGGCTCTCCAGCGTGTCATTAAAATGGCACAGTTCATCTGTGGATCTGCCCTCCCCCCACTACAGGACATTTACAACACCCGGGTCACAAAAAGGGCACAGAGCATCATCAGGGACCAAACACACCCACAACACAGACTATTCACGCTCCTACCATCTGGCAGACGCTACAGGAGTGTGAAAGCAAGGACTACTAGACTGACAAGCAGTTTTTACCCCCAGGCCATCAGGCTTTTGAACCACGGATTATAATCACCATCTACCTCTATATTTCCATCAGGCTTTGAGCCACGGATTATATTAGCAATTTTGCACAAGACATTGCACAGTATATCTACCTCTATGTTTGCACATTGTTTGTTTGCTCCCCCTTTTTTTTAAATGTTATCTTCATTTTTCACTCTACCCTTATATTTTGCATTCCATATGCACTTTATATTTTATATTTCATATTTTATATATATATATATTTCTTTTTATATTGGTAAGCGTAGTTTGGTCGGGCAGTTGCAAAATAAGAATTTCATTACCCAATAATAAACCGCTGTGTCTGTTATTGTGTATATGACAAATAAAAAAATCTTGAATCTTGAATATATCCATACCCATATATACATACATACATATACACATATACATCCCTATATACACACACCTCCTCATACATACACCCATATAAAATATATCTATTATCAGCATACACCTTCACATACAGTCTGCACGCGCAACACACGCACACAGACACGAAAAGTAACAAAAGTGTTCTAATAACACTTAGTGCCACCCATCACCTCCCTCATCCCTGTACCTCATGAAAATAGTCAGACTCTCCAGGATTTCGCGATGTTGCGATTTGCAATGTCAACGCAAATCAACCAATCCCCGCGAATTCAGGGCGGTGTTGCAATTATATCCAATCACCGCAACTTTCCCGCAAATTTGACCAATCGTTGGCATCGTCTTGAGGTGACGTTGACAAACTACCTTCCGCCTTACTTCCGTGTATAATAGTTTTTTTTTCTTATATGAAGGCCGAAGCATTTCCTTTTGAATTTGGAGTCAGTGTTTATGCAGGCTTAAATTCTGTTACTGAAAGTGTGTTGTGTTTACAGTGAAGGACTGTGCGCACTTTACATTATTTTTTACTTAATACAAGAAATTAATGGATGCCAACTTTTTTGCCAAAATGGTATTTTATTTTCCATTGTTTAGGCAGCTTCAGCATCATACTGTGAGATTCTGTTCAAATTGGGTTTTTTTTCTTCTATGAAGCCTGAGCCATTTATTTTATTAGTTTATCTCATCTCATCTCATTATCTGTAGCCGCTTTATCCTGTTCTACAGGGTCGCAGGCGAGCTGGATCCTATCCCAGCTGACTACGGGTGAAAGGCGGGGTTCACCCTGGACAAGTCGCCAGGTCATCACAGGGCTGACACATAGACACAGACAACCATTCACACTCACATTCACACCTACGCTCAATTTAGAGTCACCAGTTAACCTAACCTGCATGTCTTTGGACTGTGGGGGAAACCGGAGCACCCGGAGGAAACCCACGCGGACACGGGGAGAACATGCAAACTCCGCACAGAAAGGCCCTCGCCGGCCCCAGGGCTCGAACCCGGACCTTCTTGCTGTGAGGCGACAGCGCTAACCACTATACCACCGTGCCGCCTTTATTAGTTTATAATTATTGTTTAATTTAGTCTTCAGGAGAGACTGCCTGCACACAGTACTAGTATTAATAGTGTTTTTTTCTTACATGAAAGCTGAGGCATTTATATTATATTTTCAGGTAACTTCATGTTGTGCTGTGAGGTTCTCTGCACTTTAACTTTTGAACCAACAGGTGCATTTGGATAAGTAAAGCCTATTTTTCTGCATTTTTGTAGTCCTGGTAATCTTTTATATTGGTAAAGTTGTTTATAGGACCATTTCTCAGTGTCTTTGTTTTTTTAATCAATAGTTTTTCAGTAATAACTTAATTAACATATCACTCAATTTTAATCACAAAAAGAGAAAATTGCAACAATTTCTCGCAACTTTCACTTCCTCCCGCAATGTAATCGCAACAAAAACCTAAACAACACCACAACTTTCATCGCAATTTTTTGGAAAACCCCGCAACATCAGATATTTTAGCCCGCAACAATCACAAAAAAGGCCCGCGGAATCCTGGGGGACTGGAAAATGTCTTTGAACCTCATTTTAAACTGTTTCATGCCTGGACACTGCTTCAACTCCATGGTGAATACCAGGCCCGTTTCAAGCTATTTGGGGGCCCTAGGCAAAGGGGGATCTGGGGCCCATAATTATCCCCCCCTCAATGAAAGGCCTTATGGCCGCCTACCCACTGAAGACTTAATAAATAAACATCACACATATTGTAATCATTCTTACGATTTTTACTTAATAAATGAACTCTTTACATTATTATAAATAATTATCAAACCCAATTAAACACAAGAATAGACAAACTATACACACACACACACACACACACACATATATATATATATATATATATATATATATATATATATATATATATATATATATATATAAATCAAATATGAAAATAAGACAAAGTAATATAAAATGTGCAAATAACACAACACTAAATATTTACAGTATATACACAAGTAGAAATAACTTCAAATGGTGATTAAATCATTACAAACATGAATAAGAATCTTAATAAGAACCAGCACACAGAAAAGTGCAAAAGGTATAGAAAAACACATAAAAATTTAAGAATACACAACTAGAATCATGGGCAAAATGTCTAAAACTGCTGCTTGCGGGCTTTGGCTTCAGCAAAGGCAGCCATAATACCCTCCATGTCCAAAGACCTGCGGACATCACATTCAATTGACATCAGTGCCAGTCCGGAGAGCCTCTCTCGGCCCATGACGGACCTCATATAGTTCTTAATAAGCTTCAGAGCTGAAAAGCTCCTCTCACTTGAGGCAACTGACACAGGAAGTGTAAGAAGTAAACGTAGTGCAATGCTTAAATTGCTGTACATTTCTAGTAGCTTCTCACTGTATATGTAGTCAAGCATGTCAAATGGGCAGGTGGATGCCTTATCTGGGAAAGTGTGGACAGCAGAATTAATCTCCAGTGCTAAGTCCTCTGCGTCAATATCCGACCAAGGTCACAAACGTAGCCTATTTATGTAAAAAAGAGCTTTCTTGTGAGCCATCCCCTGTCCTACTCCATTCATGCTCACGACACACTAGCTACTTCTGATGAAAGCCATGCAGCTCGCTGAAACTAACTCTGACTATGAAATTTTGATAAACACAATAAGTTAATCTGGGAGAAGTTGACAGTCTTTCACCTATTTGTGTGGCACATATTAGAACTTTTAGCCAGTCCTTGCAAGTTTGTAAGCCTGTTGTGCATGACAACGTTTACATCACTGTTATAAACACTGTCTACAAGATAACTACTATTAACGTAAGCTAGCTACCAAATTTGCTTGTCGACCCGCTTGGTATTAATGCGTGTGTACATTCTCACTTACCAGTGTCTTGTTTTTTTCTGTCTTCCTCTTCCCTTTTCTTCTTTCTCTTCTGGCTCCCTGAGGGGTAATTTCGCTTCATATTTGATTTTGTTTTGTTTTTTGCCGCGGAGCTCTGCAACCACTTGACTGGATGGAGATGGGCATTGAGGGGTTGACAACAGACTGTCATTGCACTTTTCGGCCAAAGCATGTAGGGAGGCGCTGTTGTGCATTAGGGGGCCCCCCTTGGAACTAGGGTATTTCAACAAGTGTCATTAGGCGCTGCGCTGCCGCGCTCAAAAAGTTGTCATTGCTATTGAACACATAACCAGTCGTTTGGCAGTGGGGGCCCTTCGAGGGCTGGGGCCCTCGGCAATTGCCAAGTCTGCCTACCTTGTTGCAACGGGTCTGGTGAATACAAAATGTCTATCATGTATAAATATAAAAATATAGAATAAATGTTCTCTTTTGATGAGCACATGGCTCAGCTGGTGGAATTAATCTCAGGATTACTCCTGCATCAGTGTTACCCAGAAGGATGGAAGAGAACAGGTGTGCTAAAAAGGTGCTTCATCCTGCTGCCACTCTTCAGCTCAATAAACTGCTCTTGCATTTGCAGTGACAAATCGTTTGCGGTGCAAACAAATGGGTCCCGAACCCATGAAAATGACCAGTAGTCCTCCTTGAAATAAGAAACTAACTGCTGCTTAAACCCAGACAGGTGTTTCATGCTGTCATTGGCGAGCACCTCCCCACAAACGGCACATTGTGGACGTGGTTCCAGTGTGCCAGTAACAGAAAAAACGTATTGTAAATAACTTTCTTCGTATTTGCGAGTTTTGGTTTTCTGGGAACTGGTGCATCAGTGGGACCAGCTTTTTTCACCAATTAGAAATTTGTCCATAGTTTTTTAACCCAACAAAAGATTGTTATGCTGTAAGTGTGAACGTAGCAAAGGGACTTGCTCAGCTAAGAATGCTAGCACCTTACCACCACGCACCAGACTGAGCACCACTAAAATGAGCAATCCACAAACCATGCTTAATGTAATTAAGTTAAAATATAATTAACTGTGATACGGTGTTGGACCTTACAATTTTTAATCGAAGAAAAAAAGGTGGAGGAAAGAGAAAAAAATAGGAGAAAGATTAAAGAAAGGAGAAAGAGTAGGTTGACAAGTAGGAAAGAGAGATGTAAGATCGGATTTAAATGGAGTTTTAAAGCGAGAAAAGAGGGCTGAAAGAGTCTTTAAAAAGACAGTTTAAATTATTACTGCAGTAGCAGTGCTGGAAGGCTCGATATGAAGGATATATAGCCTTTAAAAAGGCTGCTGGTAAAAGGTCATTGAAAATCTAATAGAAGGCGATATGAAAGCTGCAATGCTACGAGCTCGACTCGATTGCACAGTGGGGTGTTTCCGATGTCTGTGATCTCTTATGTACTTGAGGTGTGTCTATAAAAGTTCCTTGCTGAGATTTCAAACAATAACTCTCCATTTTCATTGGCTGGACTGAAGATGAAGACATTCGTTATTTGTTGGTGCAACTGTAAACCAGCCCCTTGCACTGAGTGGTCTGTGACCACACGCCCCACTCGCTGAGTGCCCACGCCCCCCCGGGGGGGCATGCCCCCAGTTTGAGAACCACTGCTTTAAATGATTGTGTGTGAAATTTACTGCGCATTACATCATGCACGTTTATGTTTTTTCTCATGTACATGTTCGCTGTATGATCAGTGAGCGCTGTATATTGTCACTCAAACTGAAAGGAGGGTCGTCCTGTACAGCGACACGGTGTGGGTCACACCCTGTACATCACCACTGTAAACCCCCTGTGAGGTGACCTCAGGAACATGGCTGCTCCACCATCAGACACTCGCTGCTCCTGGGGGTATGGCGTCGATGTACTTGTTTAAGTTTGGAGTGTAGTAATGCGTGTCAGTGTGAAAATCAATAAAATATCAACAAGAACAAGATTTGGATTTAATAAAAGAAACACAAACACAGTTCACACTTCAGGGTGTTGATCAGTGTGAAAGAGGAAAAGTCCAGTTAGTTTTACACTGCTCCTTTACCTCAGGTGCGAGCACTCGTTCTCAGCGGGTTTGTCCAAGCACTAGCTGCTGTTCCTCTCCTGCTTGGCCTCCTCCTGGTTCTGATGCTCACTCGGAATCCAAACAGGCCTCCAGCTGTGCCATCTCCTGTGGTTCCTTGCTGAGTGTCGGAGAAGCCTGGAGCTGGAACACGTTCTGCAGGAATGCACTGCTCATGTCTTCCATGTCCAGCTGCTTCTTCATTAACTGCTGTAAGCTGCTGCAAATCATTTTTGTCGTGAGAACTCCATCGTGTTTCTGGATCGTACCTCGGTCTGTTACCATGTCCAAATCCCCAGGATCACATGGCAGAGGATGAAGGGGCATGTCCTGGGCATCCCCAGGCTCTTCCTCCGGTGTCAGGGACGTGTCGTGAGAGAGTCGTACATCACCGAGTTGGTGCTCATACAGCTGCTTGGTGAGCTCCATGTTTTCCTTTTTCAAGTTCCTTCCATCTGCATCCAGGATTGAGACCTCCTCATGATAGATAGCAAACTGTTTCTTCAGCCTGTCGTTTTTTAAAATCTTCTGAACACTGTTTTTGTCAGCTTGTTTTAAAGCCCTCTCAAAAACAAGCAGCTCCTCCCTTTCCATCAGCTCCGAGTCTGACTTCTCAGTCTTACAGATGGATGCTCTCTGAACACACTCGATATTTTCAGCCATCGCCTGATTGTTTTTCTGCATCGAGTCGAGTTCTCCCTGGAGGCTTTGGATCTTCTGTTGATCCTCAACACTCCCCACGTTCTCATAGCGCTGCCAGGTTTCTTCCTCCCTCTCCATCTCCCCAAGCCGGGTTTTTACACTCGTCATTTTCTTGTCCATCTCTACCAGCTCTTCCTTCTGGATTTGCTCGAGCTCAACAATCTGTCGTACAGCCTTTTCTATTTGTCCTTCGTCTTCCAGTTCTTTCTGCCTGAGCTCCTTCTCCTGCACCTTTCCCTTCTTGTGCAGCGCAGCGAAGTGTCTCCGTTGCTCCGCTCGCAGCTTATCTCGCACTTTCTCAAGCTCTTGGGTGTTGAGTCCAAGCTTCTTTGCTTCATCATCAAAAGTTTTAAACTCTTCTCTTCGAAGGCCATTGTGGAATTCAAAGGAGCGCTCTGCTGCTGAAGCTGTCGGCTGCTTGCTCTTCTTGCTCATCTTCAGCGTCCAGCTGCTGCTCACTGATTCACCGGCACCGGGGCGTGAAGGTTCGACTCGGACGCGTCACGCCCACTGTTACGTCACCACGTCCTCACGCGCACCGTTATGACGTCACCCTTCCAGTGCGCTCTCTTTCTGCGCACGCGCGGAGCGAGATGGCGTGTGGGGAGTGTCCGGCTCTGAGCCTCGCTTTCTGTTTCTCCTGATTTCCAGCTTTTCTTTTCTCGTATCGGTGCAGAGCGACAGCGGACACAGTGACGGGGACACCGCGGGGACGGACAGGGCCGGTGGACGGGGACACCGCGGGGGCGAGCTAATGCTAATGCTAATGCAGCCGCTCGGAGCCGCAGTAATCCTCCAGCCAGCCGTGCTGTTTGAGCTGAAGCTGTAACTTGTAATTCTCCGACTATAAACTGTAAAATAACACAAAACCGCCTTCTCCGTGCAGTTATTATTTTTTAAAATGATGTTAAATAATTCTCTGAAGTCTAATAAAGTTTGTTAGCAGCTCTGGTTTGGTCATATAATTTCACAAGTTTATATTTTAATTGTCAGTGTGTTCAGGCAAATCCTGGGACAGCTCGAGCTGATGAACCAATCGGATTGTAGTTACATGAACCGCCAGTATTTTGGGGTCCTGCGGTCACGGTGACCTCGAGGGGTTTTATCAAAATAAAAGCTCTGAGCTGGAGCACTGCTTCAGAAAGACTCCTCCCACAAACACGCTGATTGGATCACTACCTGCCTTGTTTGCATACACTGTGCTGACATTGGCTGACATATTTGCATACGCAAAGGATGGGGTTTTGGCCACGCCCACTTGTAAACCCCAGTGCTGAAAGCTTCCCCGCTGTGTTGAGTGATGGTGATGAGTGTTGAGTGATGAGGAGTGATGGTGTTGAGTGTGATGAGTGTTGAGTGATGGTGATGAGGAGTGATGGTGTTGAGTGTGATGAGTGTTGAGTGATGGTGATGAGTGTTGAGTGATGAGGAGTGATGGTGTTGAGTGTGATGAGTGTTGAGTGATGGTGATGAGGAGTGATGGTGTTGAGTGTGATGAGTGTTGAGTGATGGTGATGAGGAGTGATGGTGTTGAGTGTGATGAGTGATGGTGATAAGGAGTGATGGTGTTGAGTGTGATGAGTGATGGTGATAAGGAGTGATGGTGTTGAGTGTGATGAGTGTTGAGTGATGGTGATGAGGAGTGATGGTGTTGAGTGTGATGAGTGATGGTGATAAGGAGTGATGGTGTTGAGTGTGATGAGTGTTGAGTGATGGTGATTAGGAGTGATGGTGACGAGTGTTGAGTGCTTGCTCAGGCTCACTACTACTCTTAAGTTTACTTACTCTGCCTTATTCCGACACGTTTTTTGGATCCACTACTCCTCCTAGGGCGATTTTTGATTGATTGATTGATTGATTGATTGATTGATTGATTCAGAAAAGTAAAGAAGATATAAAAACAAACAAAAGTAAAATAAAAAATGCAATCATCAAAACATCATCATAAACAAACAGAATAGCGTAGCCACAAGGCAGTAACATAATAATGTTCGGAAAGGATTAGGAAGAAGTAAATAACTTATCAAATCCTAACCCTCTATACCACCGTTAATCAAACATCACTTTCCACCATAATAAACTATATATACAAAAGAAAACAAATCAACAACAACAAAAAAACCATACCAAGACATACCAACGTGGTATAATATCGCCCAAATCAAATCATACACTGGTGCTTGAAAGTTGGTGAACCCTTTAGAATTTTCTATATTTCTGCATAAATATGACCCAAAACATCATCAGATTTTCACACAAGTCCTAAAAGTAGATAAAGAGAACACAGTTAAACAAATGAGACAAAAATATTATACTTGGTCATTTATTTATTGAGGAAAATGATCCAATATTATAGATCTGTGAGTGTCAAAAGTATGTGAACCTCTAGGATTAGCAGTTAATTTGAAGGTGAAATTAGAGTCAGGTGTTTTCAATCAATGGGACGACAATCAGGTGTGAGTGGGCACCCTGTTTTAAGAACAGGGATCTATCAAAGTCTGATCTTCACAACACATGTTTGTGGAAGTGTATCATGGCATGAACAAAGGAGATTTCTGAGGACTTCAGAAAAAGCGTTGTTGATGCTCATCAGGCTGGAAAAGGTTACAAAACCATCTCTAAAGAGTTTGGACTCCACCAATCCACAGTCAGACAGATTGTGTACAAATGGAGGAAATTCAAGACCATTGTTACCCTCCCCAGGAGTGGTCGACCAACAACAATCACTCCAAGAGCAAAGCGTGTAACAGTCGGCAAGGTCACAAAGGACCCCAGGGTAACTTCTAAGCAACTGAAGGCCTCTCTCACATTGGCTAATATTAATGTTCATGAGTCCACCATCAGGAGAACACTGAACAACAATGGTGTACATGGCAGGGTTGCAAGGAGAAAGCCACTGCTCTCCAAAAAGAACATTGCTGCTTGTCTGCAGTTTGCTAAAGATCACATGGACAAGCCAGAAGGCTATTGGAAAAATGTTTTGTGGATGGATGAGACCAAAATATAACTTTTTGGTTTAAATGAGAAGCGTTATGTTTGGAGAAAGGAAAACACTGCATTCCAGCATAAGAACCTTATCCCATTTGTGAAACATGGTGGTGGTAGTATCATGGTTTGGGCCTGTTTTGCTACATATGGGCCAGGACGGCTTGCCATCATTGATGGAACAATGAATTCTGAATTATACCAGCAAATTCTAAAGGAAAATGTCAGGACATCTGTCCATGAACTGAATCTCAAGAGAAGGTGGGTCATGCAGCAAGACAACGACCCTAAGCACACAAGTCGTTCTACCAAAGAATGGTTAAAGAAGAATAAAGTTAATGTTTTGGAATGGCCAAGTCAAAGTCCTGACCTTAATCCAATGGAAATGTTGTGAAAGGACCTGAAGCGAGCAGTTCATGTGAGGAAACCCACCAACATCCCAGAGTTGAAGCTGTTCTGTACGGAGGAACGGGCTAAAATTCCTCCAAGCCGGTGTGCAGGACTGATCAACAGTTACCGCAAACGTTTAGTTGCAGTTATTGCTGCACAAGGGGGTCACACCAGATACTGAAAGCAAAGGTTCACATACCTTTGCCACTCACAGATATGTAATATTGGATCATTTTCCTCAATAAATAAATGACCAAATATAATATTTTTGTCTCATTTGTTTAACTGGGTTCTCTTTATCTACTTTTAGGACTTGTGTGAAAATCTGATGATGTTTTAGGTCATATTTATGCAGAAATATAGAAAATTCTAAAGGGTTCACAAACTTTCAAGCACCACTGTATATACAAATACTTATGCTATGCATATATACACACATACAATACATATATACAGTACATACATATACACATACCTATAACTATACACATCCATATGTACACAGACACCCATATCATAATTATGCATATTATGCTTATATATTATATACAATTATGCATTCTATATATATATATATATATATATATATATATATATATATATATATACACACACACAAATACTCACTTCCTATATAATATATCCAAATGTACCCATACCCACATATATACACTTATATTATCAATAGCATGTTATTGTAATTCCTCCTCCCTATACCTCATAAAGATCTGTTCCTTATACCTTTTTTTGAACTGGTTTATAGCTGTACATTTCATGAGCTCCACATTCAAACTGTTCCATAGCTTTACTCCACAAATAGAGATACTGAACATTTTTAACGTTGTCCTAGCACTGCGAATTTTAAATTTCAATTTCCCCCTAAAATTATAGCCCCCCTCTCTATCCGAGAACATTGTTTGGATATTCCTTGGTACTTTATAATTCCTTACTTTGTACATTACTAAGGCAGTTTTATATTCTATAATATCCCTGAATTTTAAACATTTTGAATTTAAGAATAGTGAATTAGTATGATCTCGGTAACCAGCACTATGAATTATTCTTATAGCTCTTTTTTGAAGTATAGTTATTGCATGAAGTGAACATTTATACGTATTTCCCCACACCACTGAGCAGTAATTTAAGTACGGTAAAACCAGGGAACAGTAAAGAATGCGGAGTGAATTATAGTCCAGGACGTGCTTAGCTTTACTCAACACAGATATGCTTCTTTATAGTTTCATTAGTATGTATTTTATATGTGATTTCCAATTCATTCTCTCATCTATTATTACCCCAAGAAATTTATTATTAGAAACTCTTTCAATATCAACACCATCTACCTGTACACTTATTGCCCTATTTATTTTATAATTATTAAATAACATGATTTTTGTTTTAGACAGATTTAATGATAATGTATTTCGATCAAACCAACTTTTTAACCTGCACAATTCTGAAGAGATTATGTTTTCTAACTCATGTAAATTTATTCCAGAACAAAACATATTTGTGTCATCTGCAAATAATACCATCTTAAATATCCTTGATACATTGCACATATCATTTATATAAAGAATAAACAGTTTAGGACCCAATACTGACCCCTGAGGGACACCACAATCAATATTCAAATGAGTTGAGACAGAGTCACCCAACTTCACAAATTGTGTCCTGTTGCTCAAATAACTTTTTATCCAATTTAATACAACTCCCCTTATCCCATATTGTTCCATCTTATTAATTAATATATCATGATTAATAGTATCAAAAGCTTTTTGAAGATCAATAAATATCCCAGCGACATATTTCTTATCATCTATAGAGTTACTGATTTCTTCAGTTGATTCCATTAGTGCCATCTCTGTTGATCTATTTGCTCTAAATCCATATTGACCATCACTGAGTAGTTTGTATTTTTCAATGAATTTATCGAATCTGTTATTGAATAGTTTTTCAAGAATTTTGGAGAATTGAGGAAGTAAAGAAACAGGTCTATAGTTTGTGAAGTTGTGTTTGTCCCCAGATTTATACAATGGAATTACTTTTGCTATTTTCATATTGCTTGGAAATGTACCGGTTTGACATGACGAGTTACAGATGTATGTTAATGGTTTAGAAATCCCCCCAATAATAGTTTTCACTAGTTTCATATCAATATCATTACAATCTGTGGATATTTTATTACTACATTTATTAACTATATCAATAATTTCCTTCTCATCTACTGGTGTAAGAAGCAGAACAAGAATTCCTCTTTATAATATTATGTATACAATCATCATTTGTTACCGGATCAGAGATATTTTGAGCTAATCTTGGTCCAACATTTACAAAAAAATTATTAAAACTATTAGCAACTACATCCATGTTATAATTTTCGATACCTTTGTCATTAAAGTATTTAGGGTAATGTATTTGTCCAGAGCCATCTTTAATAATACTATTTAATATATTCCATATTCCTTTAATATTATTTTTGTTATTATATATTAATTTACCATAATAATCCTTCCTACATCTCCTTATGATACTTGTTAACTTGTTTTTATATTTTTTTATATTTATTTTCTGCCTCTTTGGTTCTTAATTTAATAAATTCTCTATATAGAGTGTTTTTCTTCTTACAGGCATTTTGTAATCCCTTAGTAATCCACGGTTGGTCATTATAGTTTTGTTTTGTACTATATTGCTTCAGTGGGCAATTTTTATCATATAATAATTTGAATATACTTAAGTTATCATATGCTCCATCAATGCTATTCTCTATATAAACTGATTCCCAGTCTTGTATTAATAAATCATTATTTAATGCAAACATGGCCTCCTCAGTCCTAACTCTTCTATACTTAAGTTTATGGTCTGTCACATTTCTCTTATGATTACAGTCATAAATTGTAAAAACTGGTAGATGATCACTAATATCATTGATTAATATTCCACTTATAATGTTATTATCTATATCATTGGTAAATATATTATCTATTAAGGTAGCACTATGATCAGTAATTCTGGTGGGTCTGGTAATTTTTGGGTGGAGACTCATACTGTACATGGTATTAATAAATTCCTCAGTCATACTGTGCTTATTAGGGTTCAACAGATCAATATTAGTATCCCCACAAATGAAAACTTTTTTATCTACTGTAAATGTCTTTTCTACCCAGTCCTTAAACGCCTCTATACTAGTTTCTGGCGCTCTATATATACAGCTAATTAATACATTTCTACTTTTTTCAATATTAATTTCGATTGTTAAACATTCTAATAAGTTATCGATCACAGTTGTCATGCCATCTATTAACTTATAATTCAAATTACAGTCCACATACACCGCCACTCCTCCTCCACCTTTATTTTTCCTGTTTATAGAATTAAATTCATATCCAGCCAGTTGGAAATCCACTCCTTTCTCCAGGTCAATCCAGCTCTCCGATATGGCGATTATGCTGAATGGATGAGTAAACTGACTTCAGTATTTCTTGATGTGTTTGAAGTTAGCGTCCATGCTTCTGCTGTTGAAGTGTATTATTGATAATTTCCCCACAGCCTCAGTGGACTGATTGGACTGTTCCTCTGTGTAATGGTGGCGATTGTCATTAATGGTTGAGAAAAAGTTATTGTCCGGGTCTGTGTCATTTTCTGTATCCAGTAGTTTATGGTCAGTGAATTCATGTGGTTTCAGTTCCAGGTTTTCATAATCAACAAGCATTTGCGTGAGCCGAGTAGTGTTCCGGGTAATGGATGAAGCAGTTATTTCGGTGTGTGTCATGGCTGGGTTTGGTGTAGTGTCACGTCGGAATTGATTACCGTACAGTCCCGATAGCATCACTGGTATTTGTCCAAGTCCTCGATGTTCCGTATGACCAGAACTCTCGCCTCCTCTGGTGTCCCGTTCAGCTTGATGAAAACTTTGCAGTTGGTGATCCATGTCAATTGAATTTTGTTTTCTTTCTTCAGATGTCGTGCTTTTCTGGCGATGTTGGCATTGCGTTTTGTCAGGTGCTCATTGATATAGACGTTTGTCCCTTTCAGTTTCCTTCCTTGTTTCAGTAGTGTAGCTTTATGTTTCCGGCTGATGAATCTCATTATGATGGCAGTGTTCTCCTTGTCTCTCCTGGGTAGAATGTGGCAGGCCTCGACGTTGTTGCAATCAATGTCGATTCCCTTTGATTGTAGGAATGCTGACACTTGTTGCTCCACGGAGTTGCTGCCCAGTTCATCAGATTCTCTCTCCCTTGTCACTGCTTTTGCATATGACCGGGGTTTAATCTGAATCCCAGTTACGATGACGTCGTTCATCCTGGTGTACTGTTCTAAATCAGCAACTCTGCTGTCCAGGTGGGTGAGACGCCGCTCCTTCTCGGTGTTCTGCAGCCTGAGCGACTTTACTTCCGTCACCAGCTCCATGATGGTTTTCTGTTGCTGTTTAATAACAGAAACCTCTTCTGCCAGAAAGTTGAGTGACTTTTTAATGTCCTCGCCTTCCTCGGCTGTAAAGTTCTTTTTTGGTGGCATAATTCACCAATAAAGCCATCCAATTCGATAAAATGTTTGGAGAGTCCTTTCCTCACCTCACCGCCTTTCCGAAATTTCCCGTTCGAGATAGAGACACCGTTCCAGCTCTGAGACGTCTGGCCCGAAGTGGTGTAGTGTGCTTGTATACAGCTTTTGGATCAACGCGCCCATTCTCTTGTTCTTGTCGTTTTTCTTTTGGTTTTTTCCCATAGAGAATGAATAGGGCTCATGAATCGAATCGTCTTACTCGGACACGCTCCATCGCAGATGCACCAAACCTCATGTGATCCTTCAGGCCAACTCCCCCGACACATACACGCAATCGGTTCTGACCCGAACTCATATTTTTCCTTTCTTTTTGCTCATCCCTTTTTCCTCCATAGGCTTCCATTGATTTTTGGCCCCATTGAAAATGAACGGTGTTTCAGGAGAAAAACTTTCACTCTCCATCAATTTTTTTAACCGAGTGACCAAACTTCAAGAAACTTCACTTGATGCCTCAGGCCAAGTCCCCGCACAGATCCATCCCCTCATCTCAGACCTGCACTCGTCTTTTCCTTGGTTTTCACGCATCTCTTTTTACCTCCATAGGCTTCCATTGATTTTTGGCCCCATTCAAATGAATGGAGTTTTGCTCAGTAACACTTCACCACACATCCACCAAACTTCATACGGCACCTCAGGCCAAATCACCATCACACACATGATATCGGTTCTGACCCGCACTCGCCTTTCTCTCGCCTTTCATCCGTCCAGTTTTTCTCCATTTTGCCGCTAATCAATGGAAGCTTGACTGAGTCGTTCCTCCCTTCCCCCATAGGTGATGATGCATTTGGCAAGGATCTGCTCATCTGAGACTTTGACAGCAAATCAACTTCAACTCAATGGCCACTTTATTAGGAATACTTACACCAGGGCTGCCAACTTTTCAAAATTCCTTGGAGTGAGATTTTTTTTTGGGGGGGGGGGGGGGGGAGGGGGTTTGACGGCAACATTTTTCCACACACCACGCAGTAAGTGGGAATTTTGTATTCAGTTTGATATTCACTTGTCCCCCTGCATTCTGGTGTTTTGTTTGTGGGTCGTCCAGCTGGAGATGGACAATGGGGGGATGGGGGGGGGGGGGTTGAGATTTTGGATTTAGTAGTTGTTCCTGCATTCTGGTGGATTTTTGGAGTGGCCTGCTGTGCCATACCTACATTCTTACACACCCTGACTTGCCAGGCCTTCAGCTTGTGGCCAACAAAAGCACCAAGTTTTGGCTTAAAAGCCCCCACACTAGAAAACTACAGATGACTGCCAATGTTCCTGTAGCCCTATAGACCTGTGTTTCAGATTTAAAGGCAAGTTCATGTTTGAAAATATTTCATCAGCTAAGCCTAAACACCTTCTGAATTGAAACTAAATGTTAAGTTTTTAATAACTGTTGCAAAAATAAGATTGTCCCTCACTGACTATTCATTATGCATTTAAGGGCTTTCCCCACCACTGGGTTCAGCAGAAGATTGGCATGGGGAAAAACATCAACAGCAAAAGAACAAATAAAATGCTTAAACAGTAAGCAAAATGTGCATGTGCTACAAGAAACATTAAAATGATTAAGTTTGAACAGTATTGAAACACAAAAAGCTGAACCTTGGCCATAGGTGGGAATGTGCACAAAAAGTTGGGCTTAAAAATTCTGGTCATACTTAAATAAGCTATATTAATATATTTCTTATTAATTTATTTCTTATCTATGTTTCTTATTAGTAATAGAGCATTCGTCAGGGCCTGTTATCTGACAAATATTCTCTACCTGTCTTGCCCTCTTTGAAACCCTGTCTCCTCAGTATATTGTTCTCTGTCTTTTTTTTTAATTATTCACAACAAGTTCAAGTTCTTTGATATTACAGGTGACCATGCTTTATTTACTTTAACTGAGCAATTACATACATCATAAATAATTAAAAATAAATACCCTGTAAATAAGATCGCGGATACAAGCGGCTGAAATGAGCTTCCTTCGCAGGGTGGCTGGGCGCTCCCTTAGAGATAGGGTGAGAAGCACAGTCACTTGGGAGGAGCTCGGAGTAGAGCCGCTGCTCCTCCACATCGAGAGGAACCAGCTGAGGTGGCTCGGGCATCTTTTTCGGATGCCTCCTGGACGCCTCCCTGGGGAGGTGTTCCAGGCATGTCCCCCCGGGAGGAGGCCCCGGGGAAGACCCAGGACACGCTGGAGGGACTATGTCTCTCGGCTGGCCTGGGAACGCCTCGGTGTTCTTCCCGAGGAGCTGGCCGAGGTGTCTGGGGAAAGGGAAGTTTGGGCTTCCATGCTTAGACTGCTGCCTCCGCGACCCGGTCCCGGATAAGCGGAAGAAGACGAGACGAGACCCTGTAAATAAACAATAGGTATGGTGGCTAATGGCTCTTCTTGCATTTGTAATATTATCTCTTACTTGCTTTATTTTACAACATTTCCAGTATGGCTTCAAATAAAGTCATAAAGTATGATAACATACAGTAAACAAACTAAAAATGCGCGTTAATAACCGTGTGCTAAGGAGGTGCTCTCCCGTGCTGCTTGTTGGGGAAGATAGAGGCTGTGGCACGGCAGGAGGCCTATAATGATTTAGCATGCCTAGTACACAGCTCTCAATATGGCATTAAATATTCTCACAACACTTATAGGCTAAAACGATTAAGAAACTTTATATAAGTTCATAATTATGCCAGTAACGCCACACATTGGTATGCATATGTACAAACCTGTCTGAGACACATACCTGTCAACCCTCCCGTTTTTCCTGGGAAATCCCTTATTTTGACTTATTTCCCGCTGTCTTCCCGTTTTTTTATTTTCCCGAAAATATCCCGTATTTTGACATTATATAAAAGTCCCGTATTTTCACAATATAAAAAAGTCGGTAGGTCCAGAATTCATGACGCGCCTCTGACAGGAGTTTACAGCAGGAAGTCGGGCCATGAATTCACGTCCCCGCCCTCTCAGGCATCAGTAATTACAGAACTACGTCCGGAGGCGAGGCTGAGCAAGTGATTAGGTCCAGTGTTGCCAGATTGGGCGGTTTCCCGCCCAAGTTGGGCGGTTTCAAGTGCATTTTGGCGGGTTTTGAACATATTTTGGGCTGGAAAACATCAGCAGTATCTGGCAACACTGATTAGGTCTGAGGTGAAGATGGCGATGCTAATAGCTAAGAAAAACATTAGCCTCTCTTTCTTTGATGATTTCAACAAGTGCGTGGCTGGAATGTTCCCAGACTCTTCCATCGCAAAGAAATTTTCCATGGGGAAAACGAAAGCCTCCCAAATAATCAAAGGTAAGCTACACATGTTTACATTAAGTATGTCCTGGCTAAAGGCCTCTGCATGCTCTTGCGACAAGGCTTTCGTAGATAGCTTTTTGCAGACAGTTGTAATTTATCGTTGAGCAGGGAGTAATAGGCGTGCGCGATGTTATTCACCGGCACAACACAAGGGGGCGCGAAGTCGCTAGGAGTAGTTGGTGGGTGTGGTTAGTGGAGTGTTTATCCTCCGGTTACTTATAATGACTAGAACTTTTTTTTTAATATAATGACTAGAACTGGAGTCGCATAGATGTACGTACTTCCTCAATCAACCGCTCTTCATGCTGCTCCATCTTCGCTCGTGTTTTTAAAAATGCCGGTCGTGAAAACAAACCAAACTGGGAAAGTAGGGAAGCAGAAGTGCGTGTATAGTGGATGTAGAGTGGACCAATCAGAGCCCTCTTGTCTGCGGTGCTGTCTGCGAGGCTTCTGCGGTGGTCACAATTTTTGGGAGGTGCGCGCAGAGCGTCTGCGAAGGTGGGGGGGCTACGCAGACACTGTCTGCGATGCTATCTGCGAGGACTGGGTTGTCAGCATAAATTGGCCTTAAGACCTCATAAATAGCCTAGTGTAAACTAATTGGTGTATTAACTGTTTTATCCACTCATTGTCTATTTTATTTTCTATCTGAAACTTACCCATTTTAAATCACTCTTGGTTTAATATTTTATATTACTCTTTATTACTTTTTATTACTCTATCTATCTATCTATCTATCTATCTATCTATCTATCTATCTATCTATCTATCTATCTATCTATCTATCTATCTAGTGTTCCGAGGCCATGACTATGGTAAAACCATAATAAATTGCAATGGAATTGAATTTATTGACTGGTTATATAATGACCTTTCTTATTTTAACATAAGATCCGTATTTTAGCCCTTAATTTGGGAAATAACTGGTACCACTGAAAGCAAATAAAAATAAATGTATAGTTTATTCACAAATGCACTCTATAAACCATAAGCATATTGAGTTTGGGTCTTGGCTATCACCAACATGCACCAGAGTACAGGAAATCACAAATACTAGATAGAAAATTGCCCCCCATTCAACTACACACCCACTTTTGGTGAAGGGTATGACTTTCCGAAATTTTCCCTTATTTTGAGTTAAAAATCTGGGAAATATCCCTTTTTTTCAAACCTCAAAGTTGACAGGTATGCTGAGACACCTGTCTTCAACTCGGATACCTTCTTCTCTCTCCTCTTCCTCTAAATTGACGGTAGGCAATTATCCAACTTCCGGCGAGTGCAGCATCATTAGATGCGCCACCTACCATAGGGGAGTGTGTACAGAGGGAACACCTCTCTGCCTGTTTAGCCGTGCGTAAGGCGTAATTTATCGATCGCAAGTGGTTGGCGCGACGCAATGGGTAGCCGAGATCAGATAAACTAGACTTTTTTCTAGTGTGAGAAATCGGAGGTATGGCGTGTGAGCGTGTGAAGACAGTCAAATTTGTGTGTCTCACGCTCATTGCATGAGAGTTGGCAGCCCAGCTTACACACACACACACGATAGCAATTAGTATATAAGCATTCACGTGTTACCATGCTAGCTATTAGCATGTTACCCATTACAATATCATGCCTGCTGTTAGCTCATGAGTTGTTAGCATGTTCACCATTAGCATGTTATCATGAGAGCTGTTAACATTTTAGGATTAGCATGGTAGCATGCAGAGTTCACATGTTTGCTGTTAGCGAGTTCGCCTGAGCATGTTAACATGCTAACTGTTAGCATGTTAGCTGTTAGCATGTTAAAAGTTAACATGCTAGCCATTAGCATGTTAGGCTGTTAGCTGTTAGCATGATAGCTGTCAGCATATTAGCCTTAAAGTGTTAGAATTTTAACAAATAGCATGTTAATCATTAGCATGTTAGAATGCTAGCTATTAGCATGTTATCTATTAGCATGTTAGCATTAACATGTTAACATGCTAGCTTTCAGCATGTTAGTATGCTGTTAGCATGTTAGTATGCTAACTGTTAGCATACTAGTTGTTAGCATGTTGGCATTAGCATGTTGGCATGCTAGCTTTTAGCATGCTAGCATGATAGCTGTTCTGCTACAGCTCAGCAAGCACACTTTGCATTTTCTCTGTGGAAATGCAGTCTAGTTATAAATATAAATAAATGGACTAGACTAAAGAAATCACTTTCAGACATGTTTATGCTTATTAGTATCGGTAATCGTATGGGGCCGAGTAAAATTAAGGATTAATTTCATGAGTGATTTCGAAGTTTTGAAATCATGAGTGAAATTGATCCTTAATTTTATGAGGAACCATACAATTACTTGTTTATAATATATAGGGCCGAATTCATACTTTGGAAGCCATTCAAGTTCACAACATTTGTCATTTACGTTTTCTGAACCAATCAGGGCGCGAGACTATCTTGCACGTTTGAATCAGTTTCTAAAGTGTCTTTCATCATGACACGGCGACATGACACAAGGATTTTGAAAGTGGTTTACAAAATTTTATTGGAACTTCTTTTCAAAAGCCATTTTGTTGACAAAATTTGCTAATTTTTGTAACCATAAACAAGCAACAAACTAGCCAATAGCATTTCAGAAATACAGCCCTGTGTTAAGGAAAAAAGCCCTCCTTGATTGGCCAATCAGAATTGAGTAATTTGGCCCTATGTATTATAACAGAGGGAAAGTGCGTTCCACTGAGCTCTAGCGCCGAGCCATTTCCGGGAAATAAGAGTTTGGGTCGTGGTGACAGCGTGTGTGTGTCAGCCTCGGTTCAGAGGTTTCAGTTTGGAAAACTGTAAGAGGGAAGAGTAGAATAATATAAAGGACAGACACTTGGTATATTTTACTTCTGTGATTTTTAAATTGTTCATTTTTGGATTACGCTTCATTTTTGTGGCTCCTGCCTCATAGAGTAAACATATATGCTGTATTTACTGTATGGACACGGGATCAGAAAACTATTTATTACTATATATTATTACTATATATTATACTATATATAAACTATTTATTACTATATATTATTTATTTTATTTATAAGCAGTAGCCACATGGACCCATAGGGGACCTTTTTTTTTTATGATATCTTCCTTCATATTCATCATAAGTGTTACTGGGCGAGGTTCGTTTTTGCCTGGAAACACTTGTTTGATTTGATTTGACTTATTCATTATTAAAATGAGATTGTAAAAGAATGATACAATAGCATAATAATAAATGGATAACACAAAGTGCAAGCATTTATTTCCATTGTTGTCCACGAGGAGTTACATGGGAACAAAAGTTAGAGTGTACAATAAGAAGTGGCGTTAAAAATGATACAGTCCAAAAAAAAAAAAAAAGCCATGGTGTGATTCATGAGCTCGGTTCCCAAAAGTGAAAGTGGCCTGTGTTGTGCTTTATTCTGCTCTGATGATGTTCTCACAGTAAACACACAGTGAAGGGTGTGTGTGTGTCCTATACCCGAAACTGACTACTTTATGAGCTTCTGATGTAGAATTTGATCAGTTTGACTGAATAAAGTGCTTCCTGTCATTATTGCTGTGAGTCATGTCTCTCGTTGTTTCATATCTGATGTGTGTTTCATCTGATGATCTCATGTGGGAAAGATATCATGCAAAACTATAGAATAAATGTTCTCTTTTTATGACCACATGGCTCAGCTAGTGGAATTAATGTTAGTACAGATGGAAGGGCTGAAACACAACATCAGGACAGTGTTCCAGATGTTCCAGCTCATTTTGGCTACCAAAGAGAATGACAGCAAAATAAATATTGAACAAGCCTTCAAGAGGATAGAAAAGCCAGTCGAGGAGGTTGAAGGTTTGTAAAGCAGCTTTAAACTGGATCACTGTTGTTGTTTTGACCTTTTACTTATGCGTATAAAGACTAAGAATCCATTTTAAGCCACATAAAACAGACTGTGTGCATCGTTTCTTCATTCAGATTCAGATCAGGAGATTTAGTTAATGTTCACATCGAATATCAGAATGAAGAAAAAGTCTGATCTCAGTGACTAACCGTAACGGCGGCTGGTTGTTGGGATCAGAGGAGCTTCGAGACCTTTCAGGACCGGATTAATGATCTGTAATGGACACGGTCACATGGTCATCAAGAAACTTTACAGACGTTACTCCTGATAAAGGCTCAGCAAATAAACTATGATAAATATTCCTGTAATATTCACTTTCAAGCCTGAGCAGAAATATTAAATATTCTTATAATTTGTTCCCTTGCAGTTTCAGACACTTGTTTACCTTTATTTACAATTTTCCCAGGAGATTTTTTTTAAATCAGGTTTTTGGTTGGATGTTTAAATGACAGTAAATAAAAATAAAGGGTTAGAGTTAGGGTTAACCCTCACACATGGTTTCTTCTTTCAGATATGACTTTCAGCATTTAGCCAAACTGAACTACACATATCTTGTTATAACATGAAAAGTTTTATGTTATAACAATAATTTATTATGTTAAAATAAGATAAATCTAACCATGATATAATAAGAAACATTTATTGTTATCCATCCATCCATCCATCCATCCATCCATCCATCCATCCATCCATTATCTGTAGTCACTTATCCTCTGTGCAGGGTCGGGAGCTGGAGCCTATCCCAGATGACTATGGGTGAGAGGCGGGGTTCACCCTGGACAAGTCACCAGACCATCATAGGGCTGACACACAGAGACACACAACCATTCACACCTACGCTCAATTTAGAGTCACCAGTTAACCTAACCTGCATGTCTTTGGACTGTGGGGGAAACCGGAGCACCCGGAGGAAACCCACGCGGACACGGGGAGAACATGCAAACTCCGCACAGAAAGGCCCTCGCCGGCCACGGGGCTCGAACCCAGGACCTTCTTGTTGTGAGGCGACAGTGATCACCACTACACCACCATGCTTCATGTATTGTTATAATGTGAAAAATTAAAACCAAAAAAATCTTGTTATTTGCAATAAACTTTTGATGTGATCCATTTTTATTTTTCTTGTGTGGCGTTGATACACTCATGTAATTTAATATTGTGGACTGTGTATAAACAGTTGATCCGGTTCAGAGATAAACACCGTGGAGTTTTCCAGCTGATGCAGGTCTTTACGTCTCGTCTCTCAGTGCTCCAGACTGTGATGATGATCTGTGTGCTGGTCTTCATCAGACAGCTCTAAAGCCACCACACACTCCGTCTGTGTCTGCGTCATGTCCTCACACTGTGCCGGAGTGTGTGTTTTATTTGGTATTATGTTTTCACTCTCAGCTTCTCTTTCCTGTGTGTTCCCATTAGATGTCGCGTGTTTACAACAGCAGCAGATTCGTGCTGCTCCTCGTCTCTTCTTCTGCTTCCGTCCAGCCGGAGGCCAGACACTGACCGGTAGCATCCGATAATCAGCCATCACATCCTCCATGTCTTCATCCGTCACCCTGAGAAACAAGAAATGTACAATTATACACCAAGAATACAATGATGACTTGTCACTCACGTCTCTTTCTACAGCTGAACCACAGTCCTATACATAAGTCTGAGGCACATGTAAAGAAATGCTGTAGAGCAAAAATGGCTTTAAAATAATGAAATGAAATGTTTCAATATTTAAAAAATGCTATAAACAGTAATCAGTGAGCCATAATAAATGAAACAAAGTCAGTATTTGGTGTGAGACGACCCTTTGCTTTAAAAAATAAAATATCCGTCTGAGGTCCAGTGAGGTCAGTTTTATGTGGAAATGATCTGTAGGTTTTCCTGAGCATCTTACAGAACCAGCCACAGTTCTTCTGGACACTTTGACTGTCACACTCACTTCTTCATTTTACACCAAAACCCAGCAGCCTTCATTATGCTTTCTTTTTTAATCTGAAAAGCGCTCTCTTATGGAATATGCTGCTCAGATACAAACTTTTTTTTTCTGTAACATTTAATTTTTTGCTGGAAAATAAACGTTTGGACTCTAAAATGTTTGTGTAATGTTTTGACTCGATAATGTAGAAGTTATTAAATGGAAATCTATAACAAAGTTTGTATGAAAAAAGCACAGGGGGCTAAATCTTTTGCACAGTACTGTATATAACACACTAATGTGTAAGTTTAAGAGTTTAGTATTAAAGAGTTTAAGAATAAAACCTGCTCCATTTCAATAATAATCTGTATTACTGATCTCTTCCCTGAAACAAGCAGAAGTTTACGGTACTGGAATGTAAAAGTTATACAGTGGTTTAGAGAAACAGACTGGGCCAAAAAGAAAATGTCCTCAGTGGATGTTTGGCGTCTGAAGTTTGTTTCTTTAGTCGCTAACGTGGCTCACACTGGAATGGGAGCGAACAGCCTCCAGTTTAGTTTTGTGCCCAAAGATCAGTCTGAGATCCTCTAACGATAGACCTGCGATTAAACACCGCTATGTTTTGCTCACGTCATTCATCAGCGTGATCCGGAAATCAGCTGGAGCAGGAAACAGTCTCAACTAAACACACACACACGGTTTACAATGAGCTCGTGGTAGTGAGGAGAACTTTCTGTCCATTAACATGTTTATGTTTCTCCGTCACCACTGCTGTGTCCGTACCTGTGCCGCGAGTTTGCCATCGTCCGATTGGTGGATTTTAAACAAGTGTCGCAGCAGCAGCGCTCACACTCCGAGACTTTAATCGCAAATTTCCCACACTGACTCAGTCGTTAGCTGTCTTTAGTCTCAGTGGCACTAAATTGCGCCGTGTTGTGTTCTCAGATCAGTTTGTAAATCCACTTTGTTAACTCCGCCCACAGCGGCGTCTCATCAGTCAGCTCTGTGTCTCTAATAGACTCGTGTTCTCTGATATATAAACATCTATTTAAAAAAACACACAAACCTGCAAACACTCACAGTGTAAAGTCACTTCTCCAGCATCAAACATAAGTAGGGTGTGTGGCCTAAATGGGCGTGGCCTAAAGTGTGAAGGATGGTTTGTTTAAATGTTAAATTTACACTTATTTTGTGGTTTGGTGTAAATGGTGTTAGTGCAATGTTCTGTGAGCTGACTGACGATCATAACGTGCAGATCGGATCAGGATTAGACACGCCCATGCTGGACCGAGTAACGATGTGACCCCGGCTCAGCGGAAATGTGTGTTAGCTAGACAGGTGTGAGAAACAGGAAGTGACCTCATGTCATATGTAGAGCCCATAAAGACGGGCCGCGCCGGAGTGAACACGTGACTCAGAGCTTTATCCGTCCAGTATTTGTCCTTCTGAAGAGGAGGAAGGTTCTGGTGCATGTCATCCACAGCGAGCATCGACACCTGATGGAAACATGGAGAGATGTTTGTACAGATCTTCCTCATCCTCATCCTCATGTACTCCTGATCATGTCATGTGTCTTGAATGGGATCAGATTTTAATCATGTGGAGTTAAACTCATCTCCACACTGAAAGCTGTCTGCTGTATTTTGGCATTAATATGCAAATTAGCTTGTTATATTAAACTTCCTGTGCGGTTTGAGTTTTAAGATGGTTTCTGCATCACAGATCATGACCAAATAAAATCCTAACATCTACAGTGGGGCAAAAAAGTATTTAGTCAGCCACTAAGTCACTATTAAGCCACTATTTAGTGCAAGTTCTCCCACTTAAAAAGATGAGAGAGGCCTGTAATTTTCATCATAGGTACACTTCAGCTATGAGAGACAGAATGGGGGGAAAGAATCCAGGAAATCACATTGTAGGATTTTTAATGAATTAATTGGTAAATTCCTCAGTAAAATAAGTATTTGGTCACCTACAAACAAGCAAGATTTCTGGCTCTCACAGACCTGTAACAACTTCTTTAAGAGGCTCCTCTGTCCTCCACTCGTTACCTGTATTAATGGCACCTGTTTGAACTCGTTATCAGTATAAAAGACACTTGTCCACAACCTCAAACAGTCACACTCCAAACTCCACTATGGCCAAGACCAAAGAGCTGTCAAAGGACACCAGAAACAAAATTGTAGACCTGCACCAGGCTGGGAAGACTGAATCTGCAATAGGTAAGCAGCTTGGTGTGAAGAAATCAACTGTGGGAGCAATTATTAGAAAATGGAAGACATACAAGACCACTGATAATCTCCCTCGATCTGGGGCTCCACGCAAGATCTCACCCCGTGGGGTCAAAATGATCACAAGAACGGTGAGCAAAAATCCCAGAACCACACGGGAGGACCTAGTGAATGACCTGCAGAGAGCTGGGACCAAAGTAACAAAGGCTACCATCAGTAACACACTACGCCACCAGGGACTCAAATCCTGCAGTGCCAGACGTGTCCCCCTGCTTAAGCCAGTACATGTCCAGGCCCGTCTGAAGTTTGCTAGAGAGCATTTGGATGATCCAGAAGAGGATTGGGAGAATGTCATATGGTCAGATGAAACCAAAATAGAACTTTTTGTTAAAAACTCAACTTGTCGTGTTTGGAGGAGAAAGAATGCTGAGTTGCATCCAAAGAACACCATACCTACTGTGAAGCATGGGGGTGGAAACATCATGCTTTGGGGCTGTTTTTCTGCAAAGGGACCAGGACGACTGATCCGTGTAAAGGAAAGAATGAATGGGGCCATGTATCGTGAGATTTTGAGTGAAAACCTCCTTCCATCAGCAAGGGCATTGAAGATGAAACGTGGCTGGGTCTTTCAGCATGACAATGATCCCAAACACACCGCCTGGGCAACGAAGGAGTGGCTTCGTAAGAAGCATTTCAAGGTCCTGGAGTGGCCTAGCCAGATCTTTGGAGGGAGTTGAAAGTCCGTGTTGCCCAGCGACAGCCCCAAAACATCACTGCTCTAGCGGAGATCTGCATGGAGGAATGGGCCAAAATACCAGCAACAGTGTGTGAAAACCTTGTGAAGACTTACAGAAAACGTTTGACCTCTGTCATTGCCAACAAAGGGTATATAACAAAGTATTGAGATGAACTTTTGTTATTGACCAAATACTTATTTTCCACGGGCGGCACGGTGGTGTAGTGGTTAGTGCTGTCGCCTCACAGCAAGAAGGTCCTGGGTTCGAGCCCCGGGGCTGGCGAGGGCCTTTCTGTGTGGAGTTTGCATGTTCTCCCCGTGTCCGCGTGGGTTTCCTCTGGGTGCTCCGGTTTCCCCCACAGTCCAAAGACATGCAGGTTAGGTTAACTGGTGACTCTAAATTGAGCGTAGGTGTGAATGTGAGTGTGAATGGTTGTCTGTGTCTATGTGTCAGCCCTGTGATGACCTGGCGACTTGTCCAGGGTGTACCCCGCCTTTCGCCCGCAGTCAGCTGGGATAGGATCCAGCTTGCCTGCGACCCTGTAGAAGGATAAAGCGGCTAGAGATAATGAGATGAGAGATGAGACTTATTTTCCACCATAATTTGCAAATAAATTCTTTGAAAATCAGACAATATGATTTTCTCATCTCATCTCATCTCATCTCATCTCATCTCATCTCATCTCATCTCATCTCATTATCTCTAGCCGCTTTATCCTTCTACAGGGTCGCAGGCAAGCTGGAGCCTATCCCAGACAATATGATTTTCTGGATTTTTTTTCTCATTTTGTCTCTCATAGTTGAGGTATACCTATGATGAAAATTACAGGCCTCTCTCATCTTTTTAAGTGGGAGAACTTGCACAATTGGTGACTGACTATGCTAATGTGATTAGCTACAGTGGTGCTTGAAAGTTTGTGAACCCTTTAGAATTTTCTATATTTCTGCATAAATATGACCTAAAACATCATCAGATTTTCACACAAGTCCTAAAAGTAGATAAAGAGAACCCAGTTAAACAAATGAGACAAAAATATTATACTTGGTCATTTATTTATTGAGGAAAATGATCCAATATTACATGTCTGTGAGTGGCAAAAGTATGTGAACCTTTGCTTTCAGTATCTGGTGTGACCCCCTTGTGCAGCAATAACTGCAACTAAACGTTTGCGGTAACTGTTGATCAGTCCTGCACACCGGCTTGGAGGAATTTTAGCCCGTTCCTCCGTACAGAACAGCTTCAACTCTGGGATGTTGGTGGGTTTCCTCACATGAACTGCTCACTTCAGGTCCTTCCACAAGATTTCCATTGGATTAAGGTCAGGACTTTGACTTGGCCATTCCAAAACATTAACTTTATTCTTCTTTAACCATTCTTTGGTAGAACGACTTGTGTGCTTAGGGTCGTTGTCTTGCTGCATGACCCACCTTCTCTTGAGATTCAGTTCATGGACAGATGTCCTGACATTTTCCTTTAGAATTCACTGGTATAATTCAGAATTCATTGTTCCATCAATGATGGTAAGCTGTCCTGGCCCAGATGCAGCAAAACAGGCCCAAACTATGATACTACCACCACCATGTTTCACAGATGGGATAAGGTTCTTATGCTGGAATGCAGTGTTTTCCTTTCTCCAAACATAATGCTTCTCATTTAAATAAAAAAAGTTCTATTGTGGTCTCTTCCGTCCACAAAACATTTTTCCAATAGCCTTGAGATGGTTTTGTAACCTTTTCCAGCCTGATGAGCATCAACAACGCTTTTTCTGAGGTCCTCAGAAATCTCTTTTGTTCGTGCCATGATACACTTCCACAAACATGTGTTGTGAAGATCAGACTTTGATAGATCCTTGTTCTTTAAATAAAACAGGGTGCCCACTCACACCTGACTGTCATCCCATTGATTGAAAACACCTGACTCTAATTTCACCTTCAAATTAACTGCTAATCCTAGAGGTTCACATACTTTTGACACTCACAGATATGTAATATTGGATCATTTTCCTCAATAAATAAATGACCAAGTATAATATTTTTGTCTCATTTGTTTAACTGGGTTCTCTTTATCTACTTTTAGGACTTGTGTGAAAATCTGATGATGTTTTAGGTCATATTTATGCAGAAATATAGAAAATTCTAAAGGGTTCACAAACTTTCAAGCACCACTGTATGTGTTATTCCTGTGAGTGTGATCTAATAAACCTGAATGTTTCGATCGATCAGCTGATTCGTCTCAAAATCATCGTCATCTTCACCAAATGGGTTGATGATCAGTTCTCCGACCTGAACACACACAATAACACAATAAAAACTGTCATCATGTGGAACAATGTACACGAAGCACTGTAGTGTCGAAACATGTCACGTGACCTGAGTAGTGATGAAGGGTGTGTGGTTTGGGACACGCCCACAGTGAACCCATGATGGTGAATATGTCAGAAAAATCGTTTTAATACTGTTTCACTTTTAAGGCAGAATTTAAACTGTGATTTTGAGATGAGGTTGAAATGTTTGTTCTTTATTGTGGAGAGTCTCACCTTCAGCCAGCCGGCGTAGAAGAAGAACTCGAGCAGTGTGAAGACGGGGATGTACAGATCCACATGGACTCTGAGCTCATCTGCTTTCTCGGGCCTCACAAACTGCCGTCCAATCAGACAGAAAGTAAAGAAGGAATACACGGCGATCGTCACCACCTTAACACACACACACACACACACACACACACACACACACACACACACACACACACACAGAGTGAAGTCATGAATGTTGATTTAATCCAAATAGATTTGTAAGAAACAGTTAAAATGGCTGAAAATGAAAATGTTGTTTGACAGCAACAAAATTCTTTTGGACAGAATCAGAGAACAAACAGAACCTTTACTGAGAAGTAATTAAGCTGGATTCTGACCTGGAAGGAGTCGTGTCCAGCAGATACACACCCTCAGAAGCATTATTGAAGACTTCCAAAATCATGAGCTACCACTCATTATCTCATTCATCGACTTCAAAAAGGCTTTTGATTCCATCAACAAGAAGGGAACTTTTTCTGTGTAATGTACCACAGCCAATAGTCAGAGACATCAGTGTCCTGTACAACAACTCCCAGAGTGCTATTATGACAGAAGGGAACCTCTCAGAACCATTCCAAGTAACAACCGGAGTACTACAGGGAGATGTTTTAGCCTCATTTCTATTCATAATCCTCATCAACCAACTGATGAGAAATGTTACCGTGGAAAATGAATCTGGAGTCATAACACACCCTGGTCAATCCAGACACCACCTTGCCAAAGTTCAAGACCTTGACTTTGCTGACGATATAGCACTGTTAGAAAGTTCAATCTCCAGAACACAGGAACAACTAAGTCGGACATCTACTGCAGCAGAATGTCTGGGTTTGATTATCAATGTACAGAAGACCAAATACATGACCATCAACTTGCTGAACTGCACTGGCTATCTGTCGCAGCTCGTATCAAATTTAAGATGTTGGTGCTCGCTTACCAGGCTCTCAAGGGGTTAGGACCAGCATATCTCCAGAGTCTGATCTGCCCCTACACACCAGCCAGATCCCTACGCTCCACTACTACTGGTTGCCTGGCCCCTCTTCCTCTCCGCTCCTGCCCCGCCTGCTCAAGACTGCTGTCTGTCTTGGTTTCCCGTTGGTGGAATGACCTTCCCATTGAGGTCAGAACCACCGACTCCCTGACCACCTTCAAGCACAGACTGAAGACTCACCTTTTCAGGCTGCACCTCTCCCCTGCTTCCCTGCCCACTATGTAACTGTGTTTCAGTCTCAACCAACCCAGGCTGTGTACAGTCTTGCCTGGGGTTAGCCATTGAAGTTCTCTATTCAGTTATGGTTGGTTTGTTTCCTTGGCTGTTAAAGATATCACACTAGCTATTGCTGTCACTTGTTCAGTTGGCACTGGAACTTCCTTGTCTAGAAGTTCAGCACTTCGTGTACCTGACTTTTGCACTAATTATATGTTGCTGTGGATAAGAGCGTCTGCTCAGTGTCATGTAATGTAATGTAATCAACTGCAGCCCACAATGGCCTCTCCAAGCATATGGAGAAAACATCAAACATGTAGGCAACTTCAGGAACTTCGGTTCAATGTTGGCATCCAGCTCCTCAGATTTGGCTAGAAGGAAGACACTCACATGGTTCACATTCTGGAAGTTGGAACAAATCTGGAGAAGCCCATCAGTCTCCATTGCATCTAAAATCAGGCTTTTTCATGCTACCTGCATCACTGTTCTCCTGTATGGATGTGAATCTTGGGTGATCTCTGGCAATATGGAGAAGAAAATTGACTCCTTTGTGACATCATGCTACAGAATTAATGATGAATATCAAGCACACAGACCATGTCAGAAACACCAGGTTATAGGAGATGGCCAACACAGAGCCTCTCAGATATCTTGCAAGATCACGACAACTTCGATTTCTGGGCCACATCTTAAGAATGCCAGAGGAAGAACCATGTAGGCGGTACGTCCTTTACTGCCCACTGCATGGCATGAGGAAACCCGACCAACAAAAATCATTATATTTCCCTGACATCCAGAGGCTGCTGGGCAACCGTGACAACGTAGTACATCAGGATGCTGTAGTGAAACTTGCTGAGGACAGAGTACGATGGAGAGACTTTGTGGTCGCCTGCTCTGCAGCCGATTGATGATGATGAGTGGCTCAGCTGAGACGTGTTCAGGGTCTGATGGTTATAGAGAGGGAAAGTAATCTCATCGCCCCCTACTGGATGCGTTCCAACCTCTATGGCAAAATGAATGGGAATATCTTTTCAAAAAATTACATTTCGGGTTACACTTCAAAGTTAAGACAATGGCTTCCATATGTTGTGCATGTTGGGCAGCTCTATCGATCCTGGTGATCATACTTTATTTTTTCCACCGATTTGAATTGTTTTGAATGTTTTTTAATAAGCTGATCAAAGACTACACGGACCCGACGTCGCGTATATGACGTCACCGCAAGTCTAGCGCCTTTCCAAATGTGTAGCAGGTAGCGGCGGCGAGTAGCCTACATCAACATGCCCATTTGTATAGCGTG
Organism: Neoarius graeffei; assembly: GCF_027579695.1. Taxonomy (NCBI): domain Eukaryota; kingdom Metazoa; phylum Chordata; class Actinopteri; order Siluriformes; family Ariidae; genus Neoarius; species Neoarius graeffei. The sequence continues at coordinate 70,834,636 of NC_083585.1, forward strand.
GTTGGCGGAGTATTTCTGTACCAATAAGAAATGCATCCCTCGTGGGGATAACCATTACAGATCAGATAGCTAAGCTACTGCTGACGGAATATGAGCAACTCTGACTAGACAGTTTGGTTGTAGTCTGTTTCTGACAGGTTAGGTGCAATTTTGATCTTTTAAAAGACAGCGAAATTTCACCTGATACTTTCACAGTTAGTAGATAATCCCAACATATACAACATATTTTTGGGGGGTGTACAAGTTCTACGTCATAACTTCGTGGGATTTTTTAAAAAATCGGGTCTATGGGATTTTCAGTAGTCTGGCTCCCGGCTTAGGAACGCTGCCACTAGGAGCGCTGTGTTTCACTTTTCCTCCCTATTTTAGTTTAGCTGCGATGATGATGCACATGGTTTTCTTCCATGATCTCAGCTCGAGTGAGGAGCAGTGTTTAATCCAATGCCACTGGCCGTGTTTCTGTTAACCTCCTTAATGCGTAATGAAGTAAAAAAAAAAATGAGTAATGGAAATGTGTGAGTTTTGAACAAACTCTCAAATATTGCAAAAAAAGTTTTTATGCCCGCATGAGGTGGTTTTTCAGACAATTTGATAAAGAAATATTTCACAAAAGTGAAATGGAAACACATTTTTCGCATTTAAGTCACATGAAATAAGTAAATGAAAACACAACCTTTCTGAAAAAAACAAAGCGTTCTGTAACAGCCATGTTTTGTCAAGAATTTTCATCTGTCACTTCTATTTTGCACAAAACTGCAACAGAAAAGCAGCTACAGTCTGACAGTTTAATCTAAGCACAATATTTTACACCAAATTTACCTTCTCGCTGTAAATTCACTCACACCCGGTGGAATGTCATGCACAAATATGACACTCATTAACTAATATAATTAATTATATTCAACAGCAAAGATAAAAAAAAACCACGAGATCTGATTTTAGTCATGTGCAGATCTGAAAATAAACTGAATCGGCTGCGTAAGTTAACTCTGAACACCAAGAATATTTTGAATGATACTCATGTTTTAGGGCATTTACAGGTGGCAGATTTTGTGTGTGTGTGTGTGTGTGTGTGTGTGTGTGTGTGTGTGTGTGTGTGTGTGTGTGTGTGAGTGTGTGTGTGAGTGTGTGAGTTACCTGAGTGTAGACGAGCGGGATGCTGATCCAGTCGTAGTGAAAGAGCATGCTGCATTTCGCTCTGTAATTATTCAGCTCCTACACATACAGTACAGTTAATGTGTGTGTGTGTGTGTGTGTGTGTGTGTGTGTGTGTGTGTGTGTGTGTAAACACACTCACATCCATCAGCAGTCTGAGAGCGATGTCGTCTTTCACTCGGCCCTCTTCTCTCGCTCTTGATGCTAAATTAGCAAACCACGTCAGCGGCATCCAGTATTTATTAAAGTCTGAGTGCAGGTGATTGAGAGTCTTTAACTCTGCCTCAGTCATAAACCCTGCAGGATAAAAACACACAGTTATTATCTACTAATAAGCACAGTGTGTATGTGTGTGTGTGTGTGTGTGTGTGTGTGTGTGTGTGTGTGTGTGTTAGTTAGTATTACCACCCTGAGGCTGATTATTTTCCTCTAACAGCACGACCCCAAGTGTTTTATTCCTCTTACACCACAGCAACTTTACCAACACTTACACTTTTCCATTTATTACTGAACGACACATCCGACTTTTAACCCATTTATACACCAGTTTAATGTTCAGGAGATGAGTGAGTTCCTGTCGTCAGTGACATTATAGCAGCGATAAACACTCACTCCCTCAGCAGGGTCTCGCTATTCTCTCTTAACATAAACCAAAAACTGCAGAAACTGCAAAGAAACGAAAACTTACAGCTCCAGCTTCATCTCTGATTGTTACAGAGCGCTCACACTGGAGACTCCTTCCAGAGACATCACACACACACACACATTTCTCCTCACAGAGAACTTCATTATATCAGTGAGTTTATATTTGATTAGACATTCAGATTAGATGATAGATTACATTACATATTAGAGAAGATGTTAGATTAGATATTACATAAGATATAAAATTAGATATTAGATTGACTTCAGAGTTGAAATATACTGTATTTAAATTTTTCTGCACTGAAATTGAAGTACATTTTTATTTCTGAGCATTTTAAAATTTGCAAAAATATTTTCATATTAACGGTAGAATTTGGGCGGCATGGTGGTGTAGTGGTTAGCACTGTCGCCTCACAGCAAGAAGGTCCGGGTTTGAGCCCCGGGGCCGGCGAGGGCCTTTCTGTGCGGAGTTTGCATGTTCTCCCCGTGTCCGCGTGGGTTTCCTCCGGGTGCTCCGGTTTCCCCCACAGTCCAAAGACATGCAGGTTAGGTTAACTGGTGACTCTAAATTGAGCGTAGGTGTGAATGTGAGTGTGAATGGTTGTCTGTGTCTATGTGTCAGCCCTGTGATGACCTGGCGACTTGTCCAGGGTGAACCCCGCCTTTCACCCGTAGTCAGCTGGGATAGGATCCAGCTTGCCTGCGACCCTGTAGAACAGGATAAAGCGGCTACAGATAATGAGATGAGATGAGAACGGTAGAATTTGATATTTGAAATAATTTTGGACTTTAATTTAATATTTTGCATTATTTTTATGAATTTTCTACTTTATTTTTACATCCCCGATTCCAAAAAAGTTGGGACAAAGTACAAATTGTAAATAAAAACAGAATGCAATAATTTACAAATCTCAGAAACTGATATTGTATTCACAATAGAACATAGACAACATATCAAATGTTGAAAGTGAGACATTTTGAAATTTCATGCCAAATATTGGCTCATTTGAAATTTCATGACAGCAACACATCTCAAAAAAGTTGGGACAGGGGCAATAAGAGGCTGGAAAAGTTAAAGTTACAAAAAAGGAACAGCTGGAGGACCAAATTGCAACTCATTAGGTCAATTGGCAATAGGTCATTAACATGACTGGGTATAAAAAGAGCATCTTGGAGTGGCAGCGGCTCTCAGAAGTAAAGATGGGAAGAGGATCACCAATCCCCCTAATTCTGCGCCGACAAATAGTGGAGCAATATCAGAAAGGAGTTCGACAGTATAAAATTGCAAAGAGTTTGAACATATCATCATCTACAGTGCATAATATCATCAAAAGATTCAGAGAATCTGGAAGAATCTCTGTGCGTAAGGGTCAAGGCCGGAAAACCATACTGGGTGCCCGTGATCTTCGGGCCCTTAGACGGCACTGCATCACATACAGGCATGCTTCTGTATTGGAAATCACAAAATGGGCTCAGGAATATTTTCAGAGAACATTATCTGTGAACACAATTCACCGTGCCATCCGCCGTTGCCAGCTAAAACTCTATAGTTCAAAGAAGAAGCCGTATCTAAACATGATCCAGAAGCGCAGACGTCTTCTCTGGGCCAAGGCTCATTTAAAATGGACTGTGGCAAAGTGGAAAACTGTTCTGTGGTCAGACAAATCAAAATTTGAAGTTCTTTATGGAAATCAGGGACGCCGTGTCATTCGGACTAAAGAGGAGAAGGACGACCCGAGTTGTTATCAGCGCTCAGTTCAGAAGCCTGCATCTCTGATGGTATGGGGTTGCATTAGTGCGTGTGGCATGGGCAGCTTACACATCTGGAAAGACACCATCAATGCTGAAAGGTATATCCAGGTTCTAGAGCAACATATGCTCCCATCCAGACGACATCTCTTTCAGGGAAGACCTTGCATTTTCCAACATGACAATGCCAAACCACATACTGCATCAATTACAGCATCATGGCTGCGTAGAAGAAGGGTCCGGGTACTGAACTGGCCAGCCTGCAGTCCAGATCTTTCACCCATAGAAAACATTTGGCGCATCATGAAACGGAAGATACGACAAAAAAGACCTAAGACAGTTGAGCAACTACAATCCTACATTAGACAAGAATGGGTTAACATTCCTATCCCTAAACTTGAGCAACTTGTCTCCTCAGTCCCCAGACGTTTACAGACTGTTGTAAAGAGAAAAGGGGATGTCTCACAGTGGGAAACATGGCCTTGTCCCAACTTTTTTGAGATGTGTTGTTGTCATGAAATTTAAAATCACCTAATTTTTCTCTTTAAATGATACATTTTCTCAGTTTAAACATTTGATATGTCATCTATGTTCTATTCTGAATAAAATATGGAATTTTGAAACTTCCACATCATTGCATTCTGTTTTTATTTACAATTTGTACTTTGTCCCAACTTTTTTTGGAATCGGGGTTGTAGTTATTGATTTTTATGTACAGAGAAGTGTGTCAGAGGGGCGTGTCTCTTTACCTGCCTCCACGATATCCTCGAGTGTGCGGAAGCGTTTGCGTACGCGTGTGCTGATGGAGCGCAGGATGAGGACAGATGACAGGTTCGCGTACCTCATGAGCGTACGCCTCATCATCCGGCCGCGTTCATCAACACCATGCACGTTCCCTGACACCACCATCATCAGATTATCAGGGAGAGGAAAACTGGTGTACTGACCCCACCAACGCTGGAACGCTGTCGAGATGTAAAAACCTGAAACACACACACACTGCAGTGAGGAGGAGGTTCAGAGCTCTGTTTCCCTGAGGAGTGTTTCTACTGGGTTCAGTTTCCCAGAAACACTGCAAAGGAAAGAGAGGGGGGTGGGGGGGGGGAGAGAACACAGAGAGAGAGATCTGACTCACCGAGAACGAATGACATGGGAATGAGTTTAGCGAATTTATTACAGTGACGTGCTGCTCTCGCAAACATCTCCTGCTGAACTTCACTTAATACACACCTGATAATACACAACACACACCTTAGTACACAACACACACACACCTTAATACACAACACACACACACCTTAATACACAACACACACCTTAGTACACAACACACACACACCTTAATACACAACACACACACACCTTAATACACACACACACACACACACACACACACACACACACACACACACACACACACACACACACACCTTAATACACAGCACACACCTGATAACATGTAATAAACACTTTAATACAGAACATAAGACACAGTAGGTGAATGTTAGATGAACATGGAATGAAATGATCTATCTATCATTAGTGTGTGTGTGTGTGTGTGTGTGTGTGTGTGTGTGTGTGTGTGCGCACACCTGTATATGACACTGAAGAGGCCGTACAGGAAGCAGAAGACGAGGAACTCTTTATAGAGCAGTTTGTAAATGCTGCCCTTCCATCGGAACAGAAGTTTAGTAAATCCACCGAAACGAGCGTTCGCTACCTCCAGAGTGTACGACACCGTCATCTGATCACATGGTACAGCACAGCATTACAGTACAGCGTTACAGTCAGTACAGCATTACAGTCAGTACAGCATTACAGTACAGTGTTACAGTCAGTACAGCATTACAGTACACTGTTACAGTCAGTACAGCGTTACAGTCAGTACAGCATTACAGTACAGTGTTACAGTCAGTACAGCGTTACAGTCAGTACAGCATTACAGTACAGTGTTACAGTCAGTACAGTGTTACAGTACAGTGTTACAGTCAGTACAGCGTTACAGTCAGTACAGCATTACAGTACAGTGTTACAGTCAGTACAGCATTACAGTACACTGTTACAGTCAGTACAGCGTTACAGTCAGTACAGCATTACAGTACAGTGTTACAGTCAGTACAGCGTTACAGTCAGTACAGCATTACAGTACAGTGTTACAGTCAGTACAGCATTACAGTACAGCATTACAGTCAGTACAGCGTTACAGTCAGTACAGTGTTACAGTCAGTACAGTGTTACAGTACAGTGTTACAGTCAGTACAGCATTACAGTACAGTGTTACAGTCAGTACAGCATTACAGTACAGCATTACAGTCAGTACAGCGTTACAGTCAGTACAGTGTTACAGTCAGTACAGTGTTACAGTACAGTGTTACAGTCAGTACAGCATTACAGTCAGTACAGTGTTACAGTACAGTGTTACAGTCAGTACAATGTTACAGTACAGTGTTAGTCAGTACATCATTACAGTACAGTGTTAGTCAGTACAGCGTTACAGTACAGCATTACAGTCAGTACAGTGTTACAGTACAGTGTTACAGTCAGTACAGTGTTACAGTCAGTACAGCGTTACAGTACAGTGTTACAGCACAGCATTACAGTCAGTACAGCATTACAGTACAGCATTACAGTCAGTACAGCATTACAGTACAGTGTTAGTCAGTACAGCATTACAGTACAGTGTTACAGTCAGTACAGCATTACAGTACAGTGTTACAGCACAGTGTTACAGTCAGTACAGCATTACAGTACAGCATTACAGTCAGTACAGCATTACAGTACAGTGTTACAGTCAGTACAGCATTACAGTCAGTACAGCGTTACAGTCAGTACAGCATTACAGTACAGCATTACAGTCAGTACAGCATTATAGTACAGCATTAGTCAGTACAGCATTACAGTACAGCATTACAGTACAGCATTAGTCAGTACAGCGTTACAGTCAGTAAAGTGTTACAGTACAGCATTACAGTCAGTACAGTGTTACAGTCAGTACAGTGTTACACTACAGCATTACAGTCAGTACAGTGTTACAGTACAGTGTTACAGTACAGCGTTACAGTCAGTATAGCGTTACAGCACAGCGTTACAGTCAGTACAGAGTTACAGTCAGTACAGTGTTACAGTACAGTGTTACAGTCAGTACAGCGTTACAGTCAGTACAGCATTACAGTCAGTACAGTGTTACAGTACAGCGTTACAGTCAGTACAGCGTTACAGTACAGCATTACAGTCAGTACAGAGTTACAGTCAGTACAGTGTTACAGTACAGTGTTACAGTCAGTACAGCATTACAGTCAGTACAGCATTACAGTCAGTACAGCGTTACAGTACAGCGTTACAGTCAGTACAGAGTTACAGTCAGTACAGTGTTACAGTACAGTGTTACAGTCAGTACAGCGTTACAGTCAGTACAGCGTTACAGTACAGTGTTACAGTCAGTACAGAGTTACAGTCAGTACAGCATTACAGTACAGTGTTACAGTCAGTACAGCATTACAGTACACTGTTACAGTCAGTACAGCATTACAGTCAGTACAGCATTACAGTCAGTACAGTGTTACAGTACAGTGTTAGTCAGTACAGCGTTACAGTCAGTACAGCGTTACAGTACAGTGTTACAGTCAGTACAGCGTTACAGTCAGTACAGCATTACAGTACAGTGTTACAGTCAGTACAGCATTACAGTACACTGTTACAGTCAGTACAGCATTACAGTCAGTACAGCATTACAGTACAGTGTTACAGTCAGTACAGCGTTACAGTCAGTACAGCATTACAGTACAGTGTTACAGTCAGTACAGCATTACAGTACAGCATTACAGTCAGTACAGCGTTACAGTCAGTACAGTGTTACAGTCAGTACAGTGTTACAGTACAGTGTTACAGTCAGTACAGCATTACAGTCAGTACAGTGTTACAGTACAGTGTTACAGTCAGTACAATGTTACAGTACAGTCTTAGTCAGTACATCATTACAGTACAGTGTTAGTCAGTACAGCGTTACAGTACAGCATTACAGTCAGTACAGTGTTACAGTACAGTGTTACAGTCAGTACAGTGTTACAGTCAGTACAGCGTTACAGTACAGTGTTACAGCTCAGCATTACAGTCAGTACAGCATTACAGTACAGCATTACAGTCAGTACAGCATTACAGTACAGTGTTACAGTCAGTACAGCATTACAGTCAGTACAGCGTTACAGTCAGTACAGTGTTACAGTACAGTGTTACAGTCAGTACAGCGTTACATTACAGCATTACAGTCAGTACAGCATTACAGTCTGTAGTGTTAGTCAGTACAGCATTACAGTACAGCATTCCAGTCAGTAGAGCATTACAGTACAGCATTACAGTCAGTACAGTGTTACAGTACAGTGTTACAGTCAGTACAGCGTTACAGTCAGTACAGCTTTACAGTACAGCATTACAGTCAGTACAGTGTTCAGTCAGTACAGCATTACAGTACAGCATTACAGTCAGTACAGTGTTACAGTACAGCATTACAGTAAGTACAGCATTACAGTACAGTTTTACAGTCAGTACAGCGTTACAGTCAGTACAGTGTTACAGTACATTGTTACAGTCAGTACAGCGTACATTACAGCATTGCAGTCAGTACAGTGTTACAGTACAGTGTTACAGTCAGTACAGCATTACAGTACAGCATTACAGTTAGTACAGCATTACAGTCAGTACAGTGTTACAGTCAGTACAGCGTTACAGTACAGCATTACAGTCAGTACAGTGTTACAGTACAGTGTTACAGTCAGTACAGCATTACAGTCAGTACAGCATTACAGTCAGTACAGCATTACAGTACAGCATTACAGTCAGTACAGTGTTACAGTACAGTGTTACAGTCAGTACAGCATTACAGTCAGTACAGTGTTACAGTACATTGTTACAGTCAGTACAGCGTACATTACAGCATTACAGTCAGTACAGTGTTACAGTACAGTGTTAGTCAGTACAGCATTACAGTACAGCATTACAGTCAGTACAGTGTTACAGTCAGTACAGCGTTACAGTACAGCATAGCGTTACAGTACAGCATTACAGTCAGTACAGTGTTACAGTACAGTGTTACAGTTAGTACAGCATTACAGTCAGTACAGCATTACAGTCAGTACAGCGTTACAGTACAGCATTACAGTCAGTACAGTGTTACAGTACAGTGTTACAGTCAGTACAGCATTACAGTCAGTACAGTGTTACAGTCAGTACAGCATTACAGTACAGCATTACAGTCAGTACAGTGTTACAGTACAGTGTTACAGTCAGTACAGTGTTACAGTCAGTACAGCATTACAGTACAGCATTACAGTCAGTAGACCATTACAGTCAGTACAGTGTTACAGTCAGTACAGCATTACAGTACAGCATTTCAGTCAGTACAGTGTTACAGTACAGTGTTACAGTCAGTACAGCATTACAGTACAGCATTACAGTCAGTACAGTGTTACAGTACAGTGTTACAGTCAGTACAGCATTACAGTACAGCATTACAGTTAGTACAGCATTACAGTCAGTACAGCATTACAGTCAGTACAGTGTTACAGTCAGTACAGCGTTACAGTACAGCATTACAGTCAGTACAGTGTTACAGTACAGTGTTACAGTCAGTATAGCGTTACAGTATAGCGTTACAGTTAGTACAGCATTACAGTACAGCATTACAGTCAGTACAGTGTTACAGTACAGTGTTACAGTCAGTATAGCGTTACAGTATAGCGTTACAGTCAGTACAGTGTTACAGTCAGTACAGCGTTACAGTCCAGCATTACAGTCAGTACAGTGTTACAGTACAGTGTTACAGTCAGTACAGCATTACAGTACAGCATTACAGTCAGTACAGTGTTACAGTACATTGTTACAGTCAGTACAGCATTACAGTTAGTACAGCATTACAGTCAGTACAGCATTACAGTACAGCATTACAGTCAGTACAGCATTACAGTCAGTACAGTGTTACAGTCAGTACAGCATTACAGTCAGTACAGCATTACAGTCAGTACAGTGTTACAGTACAGTGTTAGTCAGTACAGCATTACAGTACAGCATTACAGTTAGTACAGCATTACAGTCAGTACAGCATTACAGTCAGTACAGTGTTACAGTCAGTACAGCGTTACAGTACAGCATTACAGTCAGTACAGTGTTACAGTACAGTGTTACAGTCAGTATAGCGTTACAGTATAGCGTTACAGTTAGTACAGCATTACAGTACAGTGTTACAGTCAGTACAGTGTTACAGTACAGTGTTACAGTCAGTATAGCGTTACAGTACAGCGTTACAGTCAGTACAGTGTTACAGTCAGTACAGCGTTACAGTACAGCATTACAGTCAGTACAGTGTTACAGTACAGTGTTACAGTCAGTATAGCATTACAGTATAGCGTTACAGTCAGTACAGTGTTACAGTCAGTATAGCATTACAGTACAGCATTACAGTCAGTACAGTGTTACAGTACAGTGTTACAGTCAGTACAGCATTACAGTACAGCATTACAGTCAGTACAGTGTTACAGTACAGTGTTACAGTCAGTACAGCATTACAGTACAGCATTACAGTTAGTACAGCATTACAGTCAGTACAGCATTACAGTACAGCATTACAGTCAGTACAGCATTACAGTCAGTACAGTGTTACAGTCAGTACAGCATTACAGTACAGCATTACAGTCAGTACAGTGTTACAGTCAGTACAGCATTACAGTACAGCATTACAGTTAGTACAGCATTACAGTCAGTACAGCATTACAGTCAGTACAGTGTTACAGTCAGTACAGCGTTACAGTACAGCATTACAGTCAGTACAGTGTTACAGTACAGTGTTACAGTCAGTATAGCGTTACAGTATAGCGTTACAGTTAGTACAGCGTTACAGTACAGCATTACAGTCAGTACAGTGTTACAGTACAGTGTTACAGTCAGTATAGCGTTACAGTCAGTACAGTGTTACAGTCAGTATAGCGTTACAGTACAGCATTACAGTCAGTACAGTGTTACAGTACAGTGTTACAGTCAGTATAGTGTTACAGTATAGTGTTACAGTCAGTACAGTGTTACAGTCAGTACAGCGTTACAGTACAGCATTACAGTCAGTACAGTGTTACAGTACAGTGTTACAGTCAGTATAGCGTTACAGTATAGCGTTACAGTCAGTACAGTGTTACAGTCAGTATAGCGTTACAGTACAGCATTACAGTCAGTACAGTGTTACAGTACAGTGTTACAGTCAGTATAGCGTTACAGTATAGCGTTACAGTCAGTACAGTGTTACAGTCAGTATAGCGTTACAGTACAGCATTACAGTCAGTACAGTGTTACAGTACAGTGTTACAGTCAGTATAGCGTTACAGTATAGCGTTACAGTCAGTACAGTGTTACAGTCAGTATAGCATTACAGTACAGCATTACAGTCAGTACAGTGTTACAGTACAGTGTTACAGTCAGTATAGCGTTACAGTATAGCGTTACAGTCAGTACAGTGTTACAGTCAGTATAGCGTTACAGTATAGCGTTACAGTCAGTACAGTAACAGTGTATTATAGAAGAGGACTACACTGCATTTTATTAGTGTGTTTCAGCTGCAACAATTACTTTAACACTAATTGATGCAGTGAGTCACTTCTCATTTCTTTAACATGTCGGAAGACATATCCTGTGCTTTAATTCCCTGATGGAATAAAATTAGGGCTCAGAGAGTGAGAGAGTGGTTCAGGGAGCACAAGGAATCATTTACATAGGAATTAACCCAGACAGGGTCCCGACCTTAACCCCTCTGAGAGTCTGTGGGATGCTGGAGAAGATTTTACAGAGAGGTTCCACTCTCCTGTAGTCGAGATCTCAGAGAAACATTAACGCAGCTCTGGATGGAAATAAATGTGATGATGATGATGTATAAATTTGTTGAAACAAAGCCACGGTGAATGTGTGCCTTAATCAAGCTAAAGGCAGAGCAATGAAATATTAGAGTGTGACTTTTTTTGGCTGGAGAGTTTATTACACTGATATTATACGATGATAATGTTGTGTATATTGTTGTATTACTGTAACTTGGTTTCTGCGTCACTGTGAATCAGTTTTGTGTAGTTTGTGAAACATGATTTTAAAAATCTCATTACAGAACTTCATGAACTCACATGAGACAGGAAAGTGTGCTGTGAGGTCATAAATACTGATATCGAGAGTGTATCATAGCGTATCTCTGTCCTTTCTGTATCACTGGATCTGAAAAGTGTCGCTTTGAACTTTTTACCAAATCAACAACAACAACAACAACAACAATAATAATAATAATAATAATAATAATTTTGCTCTTACCTTCAGCGCTGTATGTTCTGTGTGAAAGGAACCTCGTCACTCGTCTTCATCTTTATATCCTCTGTCTGATGGCAGGTTCTGTCCCGCCTCTGATTTGTGGTTTGGGAATCAGAGGTGCAGTAAAGTGCAGAGCTCTCCCATGATGACTGATGGACAGTTCTCCATTCCTGCATCATCCTGAAGTTAAAGATTGTAAAACTGTGCAGATTTATAGAAGTGCAACCTGATTAACGAGTTGCGCACACACACACACACACACACACACACACACACACACACACACACACACATATGTATGGGGTTGTTTTTATTTACATTCCTGCAGTTATTATTTTTATTTTTACCTGCACACAATATTTTCTAGTAAACACAAGTTGGTTCTATTCCCCAAATGCTATCAGTAGATGAGTGCTTTTCCCCCAGCGGCGCTGTGCTGCACTCAGAGACTCTTTACAGATAAAATACATCTGTTTTACCTTTGAGCTTCTGACTGATGGAACTCACATCTGAACATATTTATACCCATTAGTTTATGAGTTATTTGGATTAAACACATTTAATTCAAGTTAACAGTCAAACAGAAAGAAATAAACCCTCAATTAATAAATATTTATTAAATAAATAAATAAATAAATATAACCAACATTTTTAACTAAATTAAAATATCACACACCCCTGGGTTCCTGTGAGAAACACTGATTTAGAAAACGACTCTGTCTGTCTGTCTATTTGTCTCTCTCTCTCTCTCTCTCTCTCTCTCTCTATATATATATATATATATATATATATATATATATATATATATATATATATATATATATATATATATGTCTGTGGCAGCAGGGGCGTGGTCAAGCATCGGTCTGTGACCGGAGGGTGGAATCAGGGAAGGTAAGTGGCAGAATCACTCACCTGATGTCAATTAACCTGTGTTTGTGTGTCTTCCCCAGTGACCGCGCCCTATATAAGGAGGGAGAGAGAGGAGGAAGGGAGCTCTCTCCCCAGCCAGACAAATGATGTGTGAGTGCGTGTCTGAATGTCTGGGAGAGTGTGTACACTGAAAAGTAATACAATAAAGAGAATTTGTAAACTCCGTACTGGCCTGCCGTACTTCTGTGCTCCACCCACCTGTTCAAAGTTCTACAGTGGTGCCGAAACCCGGGACCCGGAGCACAGAGGAGAACAGCCCCATGGAGTCCTCCCCCTTTGCAGACCTGGTCCACACCCTGCCACGGCCCAACAGGGCCAGTACCAGGTGCTGGTCGCCCTCCGAAAGGAGCAAGAGCAAAGGTTTGAGGCCCTGGTGCTGGCACAACAGGAAGATCGTCAGGCGTTCTGGCACCTCCTCGCATTGGCAGGGTCCACCACCTCCACCACCGTGGGCCCTCCCCACCTCACCCTAACGAAGATGGGCCTGCACGAGGACCCCGAGGCCTTCCTTGTGCTATTCAAACAAGCAGCAGAGGCCTGGGGCTGGCCGGTGGAACAGCGCATGGCGCACCTCCTCCCCCTGCTAACGGATGAGGCGCAGCTGGCCACACTACAGCTCCCTGCTGACAGCCGGCTGGTCTATGCGGACCTGCGCCGGGCTGTCCTCCAGCGTATGGGGCGCACTCCAGAATAACATCGACAGCTCTTCCGTGCTCTGCGCCTAGAGGAGGTCAGCCTCCTGTTTGCGTTTGGCCAGCAACTCTGGGACACCTGCCGGCGGTGGCTGAGGGCTGACAACCGCGACGCCGAGGGAATCATCAATCTGGCGGCGCTGGAGCAGTTCATCGCACAACTTCCCAAAGGGACCGTGAAGTGGGTCCAGTGCCATTGCCTGGCGTCGCTGGATCAGGCCATCGAGTTGGCGGAGGATCATTTGGTGGTTGTTCCCACGGCAGGATCACAGATCCCCTCTTCGCTTCTCTCCTTACTCTCTCTCTTCCCCCCTTCTGTGTCTCATCCTCGCCCCGTTCCCCCACCACGGAGGCAGGGGCCGGATCCCTCACAGCCAGCCTGCCACACCCATGGTGCCCTCCCATTTCCTGCTTCCGTATTTGTCTCTCCCCCCCTCAGGTGAGTGAGCCCCAGAGCGCCAGTGCAGAGAGAGAGCCCGGGCCAGTTTGCTGGCGCTGTGGGGAGCCGGGGCACCTCCAGCACCCGTGCTCAGTAAGGGAGGTGGGCACAGTGGTCCGGATCCCCAACACACCAGGAACCACCCTCGATCGGGCCGGAGCATATTGCATACCGGTGAGTGTCCAAGGGGATACTGTACGTATCAGGCTTTGGTGGACTCTGGCTGTAATCAGACCTCAATCCACCAAAGCCTGGTGCAAGACGAGGCATTGGGGGGAGCACAATTGGTGAAGGTGTTGTGTGTGCATGGAGATGTTCACAACTACCCTTTAGTGTCGGTCCACATTCTATTTCGAGGGGAGAAATCTAGTGTAAAGGCAGCGGTTAATCCTCGCCTTACCCACTCGATAATTTTGGGGACTGATTGGCCAGGATTTCGGGAGTTAATGACTCATTTAGTGAAGAGTGGGTCCTGCCGTAGTTCAGCAGGGGGAGGTCCCGGTGTGGCATTGGCGGGAGCAGCTGTCACAGAGCCGTCTACGTCATCTCCGCGTCAGAGTGAGGAGCAGCAGGCTCCTCCTCCCTCTCTCAGGGAATCCCTCGCGGATTTCCCGTTAGAGCAGTCGTGAGATGAGACCCTGCGGCATGCATTTGACCAAGTGAGAGTAATCAATGGTCAAACGCTCCAGCCAAATGCCACCCCGTCCTTCCCCTATTTCTCCATTATGAGAGATAGATTATACCGAGTGACGCAGGACACTCAGACTAAGGAGACAGTCTCACATCTTTTGATCCCAAAGAGCCGCCGGGAATTGGTATTCCAGGCGGCTCACTTTAATCCCATGGCTGGACACTTGGGGCAGGATAAAACACTAACCCAAGTAATGGCCCGGTTCTATTGGCCAGGGATTCGCGGCGATGTCCGTAGGTGGTGTACGGCATGCCGCGAATGCCAGTTAGTAAATTCAGCGGCCATTCCAAAAGCGCCTTTGCGCCCTCTACCATTAATCGAGACCCCATTCGAAAGAATTGGGATGGATCTGTCCTCAAACCTGTCGGTGCAGGCCGCAGAGCTCTGTGCCCTTATCGAGGCATGCACATTGGCTGCAGGGCAAGCTGTCAATATTTTTATGGACAGCAGGTATGCATTTGGTGTTGTGCACGATTTTGGCACCATTTGGAAACAGAAATTTTCTCACGAGCACAGGATCTCCCATTGCACATCATAAACTGGACTCTGAGTTGTTGGATGCTATTCTACTCCCTACAGCCATTGCTGTGTGCAAGTGTGCTGCCCATACTAACAATACTGATCTTGTGTCTCAAGGAAATGACAGGGTGGACGCGGCAGCTAAGTGTGCAGCCTCAACTTCCAGTTCACCCTCTAAACTTGCTTTTCCTCAGGTTTCTACCCCGTTTACAGCTAGCGGACCTTCAGAGCACTGCCACTCAGGATGAGAGATGAGTCTGGAAACAGGCCAGCTGTATCTTTGCAAACTTGGTCTGGGTTTGTCCCTCGGGCCGTCCCTGTCTACTAAAACACATGTTCCCTTTCTATGCAAAATTGGCACATGGGCTCACCCATGTGTCAAAAAGGGGAGATGGTAGCAGAAGTAACAAAGAGATGGTTCACAAAGGGGTTTTCAAATTATGCTGCGAAATTTTTCAAGCAATGCTTGATATGTGCACAACATAATGCAGGTCAAGGTATCAGACTAACTCAAACAGCACACCCAATACCAGACAAACCATTTGCTCATCTTCAAATGGACTTCATTGAACTGACACTTAGAGAGGGAAAATGGGTCCCTTAAAATAAACTAAGCAAAGCTTGTGCGGAAACAGGGCTAGGATGGACAAAGGTCCTCCCTGTAGTGCTCACACAAATGAGGATGCAAACTAGGCCTAAACATGAGTTAAGCCCATTTGAAATTCTGTTTGGATGAGTACCCAACATGGGGATAGGGCCAGCCCAAGGAACACTGCCGGACACCACACTGTGTGATGATGCAATGTTGAATTACTGTGCAACGCTGTCCTCTGCTTTGAAATCTATCCACAGACAGGTAAAAGAAATGCTTCCCAAGCCCACTGAGGGACCTCTGCACGATCTACAACCAGGGGATTGGATAGTGGTGAAGGACTTCCGACGAACCAAGTGGAACAAGCCACGGTGGAATGGCCCATTCCAGGTCCTGCTCACGACCCCAACAGCAGTGAAGGTCACAGGCAGAGTGACGTGGATCCATGCTAGCCACTGCAGGAAGGTTCCTGAACCAGCTGAGCAGGAGGAAAAGGAAGGCCTAAGTGACCCGGACGCTGGTAAAGCACGTGAGGAAGAAAGGCTGCATGGAACAGTGCGAGTATCACATCAATCACGCATGCACCCTCAATAGAGAAGAGTATTTCAGTATCTAGTCAGTAAACTGGTTTCAGAAGTCCCAAGTTTCTCCAAGTCCAGGTGAGGTGCGACGAGGGCTGATAGGGCGTGTCCGCCCTCTGAGCACCAATACACATCAAGAAGGGCAAGGGTTAACTCGGAGACATAGTTAACATAAAATGAAGGGGGTAAATCATTATAAGCTAGGTCCAGTCGTGGGCCTGAGCATCCTGATCCTGCTGGGGCTCACGGGAGGATTCGTGTGGTGGTCGATACAGGAAACCCAGGCTGACACAGAGTTGAAGACAGTTGGTTTAGTGGATGGAAGACTCTGATTCCATCCACCATACCGGTCCTGGGTTTAGTGATTGTGATGCTATGTTTGCTCCCTGTTTTCTGTCAATGTTGTATGTCTGTGTTTCAGAGGCAGCTGACAAATATTGGTTACCAGATGGTGAAAATAGACCCAGATGACTTGCCTGACTGGCCTCCAAACCCACATGAAGACTATAACCCACCATTTGATGACATCAGCACAGCTGATATGAAATTAGCCCTAACTTAAAACACTCTAATTTGTGGTTGTTTCCTGTTCTATTGTTTCCTGATCTATGTATATAGCTTGCTAGCATTAACTTAAGACGTCTATGTCTTACAAAACAGCCTTAGCATTATCCCTGTACACTCAATGACGTGTTAAGTCAAATCTCTCTGGGGACTCTTACCACTGAAATTGTGTACATTTCTTTCCTTTAGCAATTATTATCCTGTAGGATAAAAAGGGGGGAAATGTGAAGGAAATTTAGTGAATGAACATTCCTATTCTCTGTATTTCTGTGTGTTGAGGTCAAGTGGCCTAGTGTACTGAGAAGAGTTGTTTTTCCACATGCTGTAATCGCCTTTCTGTGGCCTTGGCTGGTGATAAGCAGGGTGTCTGAGTTCCTGCACATCCCAGAGCATGCCAGGTGCACGTTTTAACAAAGCTTCATAGAAAATCTTGAGCCAATCATGTGAAGATGCGATCACAATTTTATTACAGGAAACACATAGTGACGAGTCAAATAAAATAGCTTGGGGTTTATGGTGGAATGGACAATATGTTCTGAGTCATGGGACAAATTTTAGCGCAGGAGTTGTGATTTTATTCTCTCCTGTTTTAGATATAAACATCATGTCCAGTACAGAGTTGGTGAAAGGTAGAGTTCTTATGGTAAAGGTTAAAATACAGGATTTTACTTAGTTTTATCAATGTTTATGCACCAAACCAAGGCTCTAAATGTGAAGAGTTGTTTAATTTATTAAAAGAGAAGTTAAGTTTTAATGATCCAGGGGAGTGTGTTTGTAGCAGTTCAGTATTGGTGGGTGGAGCACAGAGGACGGCAGGACAGAGATCAGGTTCAAAATAGCGTTTATTGCTAGACTTTTCAGTTTAACAACTTCACTCACTCAAACAGACACACACACACACAACTGGCATCTTGTTCAGGGCTGAGCTCCTTCCGCTCTCGCTCTCCCTCCTGATATAGGGCGCGGTCACTGGGAAGATAAACAAACACAGGTTAATTGCTCTCAGGTGTAGTGATTCTGCCACTTGCCTTCCCTGACTCCGCCCTCCTGTCACAGACCGGCGCTTGACCACGCCCCCGCTGCCACATACCCCCACCGCCCGACTCAGGCCGGGCGGCCGTCCAGCCTGCAGCCGACTCCGCCCCCCTTGACAGGAGAGGAAGTCCGCCACGACCATCTGCGCCCCCGGCCTGTGGACCACCTTGAAATTAAAGGGTTGGAGCGCCAGATACCAACGGGTGATCTGCGCGTTGGCATCTTTCATGCGGTGGAGCCACTGGAGGGGCGCGTGGTCCGAACAGAGGGTGAAAGGGCGCCCCAGCAGGTAGTACCGGAGGGCGAGAACCGCCCACTTGATGGCCAAACACTCTTTCTCTATGGTGCTGTAGCACCCCTCATGCACCGACAGCTTACTGCTGATATACAGGATGGGGCGGTCCTCCCCCTCCACCTCCTGGGACAAAACCGCCCCCAGCCCTCTGTCCGACACATCGGTCTGCAACATAAAGGGGAGAGAAAAGTCAGGGGAGTGTAGAAGTGGCCCCCCACACAGTGCAGCCTTTACCTCTGAGAAAGCCTGCTGGCACTGCTCCGTCCACTGGACCGGATCTGGTGCCCCCTTTTTAGTGAGATCAGTCAGCGGGCTGGT